>NC_134360.1:41297944-41522944 GCF_048569485.1 Anomaloglossus baeobatrachus
TTAGTTAGCTGTTAACTGTGTGTGTATATATAATATATATATATATATATATATATATTTTATATATATATATATATATATATATATTAGCTTATTTGCAAAAATGAAGGAATTAGTATTTAATGGGAACAATCACCAGGATGTTCATATATAACCTAAAGTCAGTGCTATACTGGCACTATCAGGCTGATTCTATACATTCCTGTAGTGGTCAGCTCAGATGTTTAGGTTTTGAATGCCAAGAAAGTAAAGTTTATAAAATCAGCAGCTTCTTGAGTGACTGCAGCTGAGGATCAGATAATATCAAGGGGGGTATTCATACTTCTCCCCTCCCCCTGTTAGAATTAGCATAAGTATTATACAAACTATTCACTTTTTCACTAGCAGGACCTGTGTGAGGTCATACCCATGTGACCAGAAGGGGCGGGGCCTCAGCCAACATAAAAATGTTGCTTGTGGTATCAGCCTTGTTGGCTGAGGCCCCGTCCCTTCTGGTCACATGGGTATGACCTCACACAGGTCCTGCAAGTGAAAAAGTGAATAGTTTGTATAATACTTATGCTAATTATAATGGGGGAGTGGATAACTATGAATACCCCCCAGATATTATCTGATCCTCAGCTGCTGTCACTCAAGAAGCAACTAATTTTAGAAACTTTACTTTCTTGGGTTTCAAAACCTAAACATCCGAGCTGCCCACTACAGGTATGTATAGAATCTGCCTGATAGTGCCAGTATAGCACTGGCTTTAGGTTATATACAAAATCCTGGTGATTTGTTCGCTTTAATGTCACAATATATTGTGCGTGTGACAATATACAAACATCTAGGAGTCAAAAAAACTGTGGAATGTAAAGTGATGGTTTCCCTGATACATGATTTCAGTGTAAAATAATCCAGAAAGTTACTCTCGCGAAGAAAGATGGTGGCACCTAATGACGTCTTCTGCTCAATTTCACCAGTTCAGGCTCCAAGGAAAACTCACAGAGGCACGGTCTAAGCAAAACAAGGGCGGTCATTGTTTCCTCCACTATAGAGTAGTCACCAAAAATAGAAGGGTTGAGCAAATAAATATATAACTTGTATGCAGATGGTAACATTGCAAGAAAAAAGACGGATTCTCCTATAAAACATCAGTCGTTAGTCACTGTATAGAGAGCAACCAGCTGCTGACACCCAGGACTGTGAAATCTGGAGATGTATACAGCTGCCATGATATAGCATCTGGTCATCTGACTAGTCAGCACAAAGCAGATGGAAAGTCAGGGACACATTATTTTGGCTTTATTTCCTATTGTGATATATCCATCACTATCCTCAAACTTTCCTTAAACTCTTTGGTCATATTCTGGCAAACCCAAAGATGCCGCCATAGGTGCACACTAAGGCCCTCTTAACAAGCCCGTGTTTCCGGTACGTGTGGTGTCCGTTTCCAGACGTACCGGAGACATGGACACCCCTAGACTCATTAAAACCAATGGGTTTGCTCACACGTCCATGTTTTGACACGGACCGTGTGTCTGGGCGGAGCACACTCGTGTCCATGCGCTCCACCAGGCAACATGTCTGTTTTTGGCCAGCAGTATGGATGTCACACGGACCGCACATTATGTCCGTTTTTGGCCGGCAGCACGGATGTCACATGAACCGAACACTTATGTGATCCGTGTGACACGTACCGGAGAACACCCATTCACTGAAATGGATTTGTATACTTACCTGTCTCCAGTGCTGCTGTTGCTTCCAGATCCTGCTCATTATGCCTCATGAATATTCACTGCTCTGCCTGCGGACCCGGAAGCAAGTGTGACAGCAGCGCCGGAGAAAGGTAAGTATACAAGTTCATGCTGCAGGATGTCACACAGATAGCACAAGGAGAACACACACACACGGACGGCCATACAGACCTGCACCACGGACCGTTTAATGCACGGACGTGTGAAGGGGGCCTAGGCCATATTTTCCATGTCCAGTAGTCATCTGTTAAAACGGATCCTGCAGAGATCTGTTGGCAAAAATATTCTGGAAACACAACTTTCTTGTCCATTTTGAAAAAATAGATTTTTGCTGGGTCCGGTTTTTTGCAGTTTTTTTTTTTCTATTGCATTTTTTCTTCAGGCGTCTGCAGCAAAATACACTGCAGAAATCTGCTCTGATTGCTGAATTTTCTATACACGTTTTCCCATTTTTATATGCATTTTTGGTGCAGATTTGATGCAGGGTTAATGATTTTTAGTGCAAAAAAGCTAATAATTCAATGGTATTTTTTTAGGCTCCCTATAGAAGCTTATGGGGGAAAATGCACCTTAAAATGCAGTGTTCTTCATCTTTAGGCTATGTGCGCACAGTGCGTTTTTCGTGGCGTTTTTGCGCGTTTTTCGGGTGCGTTTTTGGCCTCAAAACTGCATGACTTTGCTTCCCCAGCAAAGTCTATGGCTAAGTGTCCACGGTAGAATGTACCTGCGGATTTTTCTGCATGAAAATCTGCGACTTTCGCGGCAAATCCGCACCTTATTTTTGCCGCGGATTTACCTCGGATTTTGATGCGGATTTTTTTTTTCTTCCCCCATTCTATACCCTATGCTGCAGATTTTTCCGGATCAAAATCCGCGGCAAATCCGCCGCGGAAAAATCCGCAGCAAGGACACAGCATTTCCAAAATGCCATTGAAATGGCTTGGAAGTGCCGCTGCTGCAGATTTTCGGAAAATCCGCGGTAAATCCGCGGCAAATCCGCGGCAAAATCCGCGCAAAATCCGCAGCGTGGACACATAGCCTATGAGTTTTCATTTTTGCTGTCCGCACACAACTTTTTTTTTAAGCTGCGTTTTTGAGCTTGAAAAAAAAAAAATAGACATGTCAATTCTTTCCTGCGTTTTTCTGCGTTTTCCCCCCATGCAATGCATTGGAAAACCGCAGAAAAATGCAGAGATCAAAAACGCAGCAAAACGCAGCCAAAAACGCACCAAATCGCAGCATAAACGCGGGTGCGTTTTTGTGCGTTTTTAGCGGCCAAAAACGCACAAAAACGCAGCATCAAAAAAACGCAGTGTGTGAACTTAGCCTTAAACTGGTCGGGAGTTTTCATGACATCACAATCACTTTGCTTGAACCATTACCACTCATTCAGACGTCCATTTTTCACCGAGGTATATCCAAATTTTTCAAGGAACAGCTCTTGTCTATGGGGCTGTTCAGATGTCCAGATATTTTTGTAGAGTAAGGTCCTGTGCGCACGCTGTGTTTATCGGTGCAGTTTGTCGCCCAAAACTGCATGCATTTTCTTCCCCAGCAAAGTCTATGAGAATTCTGAAGTGCTGTGCGCACGTTGCTTCTTTTTTCCTTGCAGTTTTGGATGCAGAAAAAAGAAGCAGCATGGCAATTCTTGGTGAGTTTTTGAACTGTACTTTGCCATTGAATATAGTAAAAAAAAACAACACATGGGCAAAAATGCACCGAAAAATGCATCAAAAACGCACCGAAACATGACATAAACACATGAGCAAAAACACACTAAAAACACACCAAAAACGCATTGAAACACAATAAAAATGCACCGAAATGCATGGGAAAATACATGGGAAAACCGCACTGAAATGCGACAAAAACACAGGCAAAGACACCGAAAACACACTAAAAATCACCGAAATGCATGGGAAAAGCACCGAAATGCAACAAAAAATGCATGGGCAAAAACGCACCAAAATGCAATAAAAAAGCTCCAAAATACATGGGGTAAACCAAAGTGAAACGCAAGGCCAACGCACTGGAACGCGACAAAAAATCGCATAGGCAAAAACACACCGAAAACGCATTAAAAATGCACTAAAATTCATGGGAAAATGCACCAAAACGTATGGAAAAACGCATAAACGCGATGAAAAATGCATGGGCAAAAACACACCAAAACGAATGGAAAAATACACTGAAACACGACAAGAAAAGCATGGACAAAAACACACCAAACCATGGACAAAAATACACCAAAACGCATGGAAAAATGCACCGAAACACCTGGGGAAAACGCACAGAAACACGACAAAAAATGCATGGGCAAAAACACACAGAAAACACACTTAGGCTATGTGCGCACTTTCCGTTTTCACCTGCGTTTCAGGTGAGTTTAGGATCAGTTTTGAACTGCAGCGTTTTTGTGCCCAAATGCATGCGTTTTGGTTTTCCATTAAAGACAATGAGAATTCATGATTTCTTGTCCGCACTTTGCGTTTCCAAACGCATCTCAAAATTTGCATAAGTTTGGTCAAAAACCATGCGTTCAGAAAAAGACCCTGTCAATTGTTTTTGCCATTTGTGGTGCATTTTGTTAACATTGAAGTCAATGAGAAGTAGCAAAAAGCAAGAAATATCAAAATTCCTGCGTTTTACCTGCTTTTCCATTGCAGAAAACATGCGCTTTGGACTACCAAAACGCATGCTTTTTGAACATCAAAATAATGATTTGATATGTCCCTTTACACACACACATAATCCGACAATTAAATTTAAGAATAATATGCATTTATTGCTATTTTACCGATAAAATGTATATTAACGCTATAATTTTATTAAATATATCTTCTTCCATTATTTTTCCCATTAATATAGATTTGTCCCTTTTTTTTCTCTTTTTTCATTCTGTTTGACTATTTAATCTTTATTTAGCAGTGTCTTGATGTTCAAAACGCATCTGTGAAAACGCATGTGGAAACGCATGGAAAAAGCGCTAAAAACGCATCTAAAACGTGGTAAATACGCATGCGTTTTCTGCGCTAAATTTCTGAAAAAGGCAACTTTGGCTAAATCAATTAAGGCTAAAACGTGCGTTTACAACTGCATGTAGGATGACGGAAAGTGCGCACATAGCCTAAAACAGCAACAAAATGCAAGTGGAAAAACGCACTGAAATGCAAGGGAAAAAACTCACCGAAAAGAGATAAAAACACATGGACAAACCCCCCCCCCCAGAAAACGCACTAAAAACGCACCAAAATGCATGGGAAAAACACAATGAAACGTGACAAAAAATGCATGGGCAAAAAGACATTGAAAATGCACTAAAGACGCACCAAAATGCATGGGAAAAATGCACCCAAATGCAACAGAAAACACATGGACGTAAACGCAATAAAAACCCACCGAAATGCATGGGAAAAAATGTACGGAAATACATGGAAAAATGCACCGAAACGCAACAAAGAATTCATGGGAAAAACACACTAAAAATGCACCGAAACGCTTGGGAAAAACGCACTAAAAGCACGGAAATGCGACAAAAATGCATGGGGTTTTTTATGCGTTTTTCAGTAACGAGGTGGTTTTGAGATGCAGAAAATTTCTGAAGCATGGGCACATAACCTAAGGCTATGTGCCCACACTGCGGAAAATGCGCGGATTTTGCCGTGGATTTCTCGCGGAAAAGCCGCGGATTTTCCAGAATTCTGCAGCACAGCTTCTCCCCAGCCATTTCTATGGCATTTGGGAAATGCTGTGCCCACGCTGCAGATTTTTCCGCAGCGGAAATCGTGCGGATTTTCGTGCGGAAAAAATCTGCAGCATGTCAATCATTGCTGCGGATTTTCGTGCGGATTTTGCCTATTCAATTGAATTAAAAAAAAAATCGCAACAAAATCCGCGTCAAATCTGCGTCAAATCCGCATCAAATCCACATCAAATTCACACTTATGAAAAGGTGCGGATTCCGGGGGGGGGAAAGCTGCGGATTTTGATGCAGAAAAATCCGCAGATACAGAGTCCTGTGGGCACATAGCCTAAAGGCTACTTTAGGCCTGCGACACACATCCGTGCTGCCGGCACGTGTTTGTCATTTTTTACACGTGCCGCCGGCACGGAGACACGTTAACCAATGCTACCCTATTGTAGCAGGCACACACACGTAAAACCACACGGAACGTGTGTCCGTGTGCGTTTGTACGTGTGTGCGTTTTTCAAAGCGCTGACATGTCAGTGATTTCTCCCGCAGCACGGGTGTCACACGGCCCGCACCCGTACCACACGGGTGTAGTGTGGATGCGGTCCCGTGTGACACGCGCCGGAGAAAAACACACGTCAGTGAAAAAAAAACAAAACAGTAACTCACCTTCTCCAGCCCTCCTGTCTCTGCCGCTGCTGCCTCTTGCTGCCGACCGCCGCTCATTATTCTCATTGAATATTCACTTCACTGCCTGGCAGCAGCAGCAGCGGGGAGACGGGAGGGCTGGAGACCGAGGATCAGCACCGCGGACAGCAGCGCGGACATCAGGAAGGACCAGGTGAGTATGTTAATTACCGGTTCTACGTGTGCTATCGCGGATAGCACACGTAGAACACACGTGTCACGCACGTACCAGAGACACGTACCTACCTGCACGCAACACGCAGGGAAAATACGTGTCTCTCGGCACGTGCGTGAATTTCACGTGAGTGTGGCAGAGGCCTTACACCCTGCGATATCGGTCCCGATATCGCTAGTGTGGGTACCCGCCCCCATCTGTTGCGCGACACGGGCAAATCGCTGCCCGTGCCGCACAATATCGCCCAGACCTGTCACACATACTTACCTGCCCGGCGACGTCGCTGTGACCGGCGAACCGCCTCCTTTCTAAGGGGGCGGTCCGTGCGGCGTCACAGCGACATCACGGAGCGGCCGCCCAATAGCAGCGGAGGGGCGGAGATGAGCGGGACGTAACATCCCGCCCACCTCCTTCCTTCCGCATAGCGGCCGGGAGGCAGGTAAGGAGAGCTTCCTCGTTCCTGCGGCGTCACACATACCGATGTGTGCTGCCGCAGGAACGACGAACTACATCGTTACTGCTGCAGTAACGATAATCGAGAATGGACCGCCATGTCACCGATGAGCGATTTTGCACGTTTTTGCAACGATGCAAAATCGCTTATCGGTGTCACACGCAACGGCATCGCTAATGCGGCCGGATGTGCGTCACAAATTCCGTGACCCCAACGACTCAACATTAGACATGTCGTAGCGTGTAAAGCCCGCTTAAGGCTGTGTCCATGATAAGTTTTTAGTGAATTTTAGAGAATTTTTGCAGCTTCAAAAACGCAGCATCTTACAGTTCCTGCAAAACGGATGGGATTTATAGAAATCTCCTGCCCTCTGCTTTTTTATAAATCAGGATAAACTAACCTGTGGTGCGTGTGACAAATCCGCAGCATGTCAATTTCTCTTCCGGGTACACTGAGTTTTATGTGCAGATTTTACCCAAAAACTTGCATTAGATGCAAAACCCGCAGGTAAAAATACATAAAATGCATAAAAACGCATGTAATCTTCACATAAGTACAGTATATTAAGAAAGTTTTGTCAAAGCCAAATACCTAGGAGTATGAAAAACAAAGCAACTTTATTTAAAACATGACTCACCAAGAGGCAAAAAAACAGCATAGAAAATGTGCTAAAAGCGCTTTAGTAACTTAATTTACATAATAGGTGCAGAAATGGTGCAGAAATTCTGCAACATCAAAATGCACTAAGGCTATGTTCACACGTTGCTTTTTTTCTGCACCAAAACATGCTCACTTGGCAGTAAAAAAACTGCTTCCAAAAAGCAGGTTTTGCACCTTTTTCTTTGGTGCATTTTTGCTGCGTTTTTGTCATTTTTGTACAGAACATGTTTAAATTAAAGTTAGTTTCACTCACTACAAAAGCAGCAAAATCACAGCTGCATTTTTGCACTCAATCATTGCTTTCAACGGTGAAAAAAGCTGCAAAAACGTTGAAAGAAATGACAATCTGCTTCATTAAAAAATACAGCAGTTTGCTATTTAAGGGCTCATGCGCACGTTGCGTAATAGCATGCATTTACGCTGCGTATTGCACTGCAGCGTAAATGCATGCGTCCTGCGTCCTGTCTATGTAGATTGTGCATAATCCATGCGCATGATGCTTTTGTGAACGCAGCGATTTGGATGCCAACATTTTGACCCAAATCCGTGCGTTCATAAAAGCAGCATGTCAATTATTTGTGCGTTCTGGATGCAGTCCCCGCTCTGTCTATGCTGGGGGCAGCATCCCGAGCGCATGAAATCGGCTTTTTTCTACAAAAAAACTGACTCCATTACGCAGTGTTTCTGCAGCAATTTGAAGCGCACATGTGCTGTCAAATTGCTGCAGAATATTCAGCAGTTACGTGTGCATGAGCCCTAAGTCAGGAAAAAAAAAGCAAATGTGTGTTTGCGCATGAGATTTTTGGAATCTCGTACGTTTTGCTGGTCCAGGAAAAAGCAGCTATTAATCTGCATAAAACTCACTCAATTTTGCCGCATTTTTGGTGCAGTTTGTTGCTACAATCTGCATGTCTTTCCTTCCCCAGCAAAGTCTATGGGAATTCAGAAAGGCGCTGCGCACGTTGCTTCTCTTTCCTTGAAGTTTTGAGTGCCAAAAAAAGAAGCAGCATGTCAATTTTTTATGCTTTTTTGACATGCGTTTTGCCTTTGATTAAACTAAAAAAAAAAACACATGGTCAAAAACACACCTAAAACGCTCTAAAAACACACATAGAAACACCAAAAACACAGCAAAAATGCACTAAAACACAACAAAAAATGCAGCAAAAACACACCAAAAAAAGCACCAAAAAACACACTAACAACACAGCAAAAAGCACACCAAAACACACCAGAAAACGCACAAAAAACACACCAAAAATGCACTAGAAACAGAGCAAAAAAACGCACTAAAAACACACCAAAACGCACCCAAAGCACACTACAAAACGCACTAAAAACACGCCAAAAATGCACAAAAACAGAAAAACTGCACTAAACCACACCAAAAACGCACTAATAACAGAGCAAAAAACGCACTAAAAACAGCGAAAAACATACCAAAAACGTAACTAAAAACACAGCAAAAAAGGCACTAAAAACACAGCAAAAAACGCACCAAAACACGGCAAAAACACATGCTCTTTTTATGCATTTTTCAGCCACAAGGTGCAGTTTTGAGGTGCAGACATTTTAGCCTAAGGGCTCATGCGCACGTAACTGCTGAATATTCTGATTGTGCAGGGAACGCAGGACGCATGCATTTATGCTGAAGTGCTATACGCAGCGTACATGCATGCAATTACGCATCGTGCGCACACAGCCTCAAAGTATGTGCACACATTGAATATTTGGTTGCAGAAATTTCTGCACCATTTGTGCATCTCTTGGCAGTATAAAAGCACAACTCCAAAATGTGTGTTTTTGATGAGTTTTTGATGCATTTTTCAATTGAAATCAATGTGTGAAAAACACTGAAAGAATTGCCATGCTGTAGATTATTTTCTGCACCAAATCTGAAAAGGAATAAATCCTCAACATGAACACTACACTTCAGGATCCTCATTGACTTTGCTGGCATCAGGATTTGCATACAGTTTTGGGACAAATCTGCACTAAAAAAAAAACACATCAAAAACGCCCAGTGTGCACACAGGCTAAGTAATCTACATAAAATCACAACATATCAGATATTGATCTGGCCATTCAAGTCTATAGGTCCGTAGAGAGAATGGGACAACACCCAGATGCCATTTGTGAGTTTTCTGCTTTTCACAGACTGAGAAACCTCCGTCATTATCAAAACTGATAAAACACTGATGGTAAAAACTGCTACATGTGTATATATATTTTATAAGACCAGATAACAGGTATTTAATTATTCGCTAGTTTATTTGTTTTTTATTTAGCTAACATTTATAAAACATGAAAAAACAAGCATAAAAATGTAAAAATAAACCCCTCCATTTTCATTTTTGCATGTGCATCTTCCCTTTGTGTTGTGCCTTGGTCTTCCTCTTTGCCTCCATCCTTTCTAGTGTCAGCCGTGCAGCCCGTGCGGATCTGTGCCGGCATCTTACTATGATGTTTGTGTTTGTCTCTTCTCCTTTGATGGAAGTTGATAGATTCTTGGAATTCTACCGGTTGTTGACATTTTTCCCTCATATATTAATGTGGGTTTGCCACCGCAGTCACGGAATTAAAAAGAAAAACAAATCTAGAATTGTATTATTTATAACTCGGCTTCATAGAAACAACTTAGGATAAAAAAACATTTATTTCTTTAATTTAATGTAAATTTTAGGTTATTTTAATCTAAAAAACAAGCCCTGATATGTTATCATTTCTGAAAACATGTTATTTATTAACATAAATTATAATCGAATGTCCTGAGAAAAACAAATTGGATATCATTTTAGGAATATTTGTACGAAAATGTAATTTAAAAAACCACTAAGCCTCTGGTATAGCATTTTAACTTGCCCACCTACTGGATAGTGCTTTGATTTGCCCACCTATTACATAGCGTTTTGATTTGCCCACCTATTGGATAGTGCTTTGATTTGCCAACCAATTGCATAGTGCTTTGATTTGCCGACCTATTACATTGTGCTTTGATTTGCCCGCCTTTTGCATAGTGCTTAGATTTGCCCACCTTTTGCATAGCGCTCTGATTCACCCACCTTTTGTATAGCACTTTGATTTACCCATCTATTGCATAATGCTTTGATTTGCCCACCTATTGCATAGTGCTTTGATTTACCGACCTATTACATTGTGCTTTGATTTGCCCGCCTTTTGCATAGTGCTTTGATTTGACCACCTTTTGCATAGCGCTCTGATTCGCCCACCTTTTGTATAGCGCTTTGATTAGCCTATCTATTGCATAGTGCTTTGATATGCCCACCTATTGCATATCACTTTGATTTGCCCACCTTTTGCATAGCTTTTTGATTTGCCCACCTTTTGCATAGCGCTTTGATTTGCCCCCCTTTTGCATTGTGCTTTGATTTGCCCACCTTTTGCATAGCACTTTGATTCGCCCAACTTTTGCATAGTGCTCTGATTTGCCCCCTTTTTGCATTGTGCTTTGATTTGCCCACCTTTTGCATAGCGCTTTGATTTGCCCCCTTTTTACATAGTGCTCTGATTTGCCCCCCTTTTGCATTGTGCTTTGATTTGCCCCCCTTTTGCATAGCTCTGGGATTTGCCCACCTATTGCATAGTGCTCTTATTTGCCCACCTTTTGCATAGCGCTTTGATTTGCCCAGCTTTTGCATAGCGCTTTGATTTGCCCACCTATTGTATATAGCTCTGATTTGCCCACCTTTTGCATAGCGCTTTGATTTGCCCACCTTTTGCATAGTGTTTTGATTTGTCCACCTTTTGCATAGCGTTTTGATTTGCCCACCTATTGTATATTGCTCTGATTTGCCCACCTTTTGCATAGCACTTTGATTTGCCCACCTTTTGAATATTGCTCTGCCCACCTTTTGCATAGTGTTTTGATTTGTCCACCTTTTGCATAGCGCTTTGATTTGCCCACCTATTGTATATAGCTCTGATTTGCCCACCTTTTGCATAGCGCTTTGATTTGCCCACCTTTTGAATATTGCTCTGCCCACCTTTTGCATAGCGTTTTGATTTGCCCACCTTTTGCATAGCGCTTTGATTTGCCCACCTTTTGCATAGCGCTTTGATTTGCCCACCTTTTGCATAGCGCTTTGATTTGCCCACCTTTTGCATAGCGCTTTGATTTGCCCACCTTTTGCATAGCGCTTTGATTTGCCCACCTTTTGCATTGTGCTTTGATTTGCCCACCTTTTGCATAGCTCTGTGATTTGCCCACCTTTTGCATAGCTCTGTGATTTGCCCACCTATTGCATTTCTAGCAGTAAAAACTGAAATCTTGGTCACTTTGTAGACTCATCATTCAGTCACAAAAGGAATTAGATCATAAAAGTGCACAGCTTTGCAGCGCTCATATTTATTTGCCTTGTTTAAATAGATGAATGCGGAATTCTTCAGGAAAGTTTGTTATTCTGCCGGCTGAAAATTAGTATCCTTTATATTCCATTATAAATATCCAAACACAATTATTATAATATATGTCCAAAATTGATTTTCCAGTTATGTTGAGAACATTAAAATACCAAGAAGTGTTGTTACTCTATTAACTGCTTATATATCTGAAGCTGGCAAAATATACCATCCATATTGCTCCTGACACATTGTATCATCATTTTCAGTAGCACAATGCCATTTACTGTACATCCACAGCATAACAAACAGTTATCAGTTCTCTACTGCCCTCTATTGGTCAAAGAAAGCAACTTGCAAGCAAAAAATTACAGCGTACAGATTAGTCTGAGTTCACACTGGATCTTGTAAACTGGGGATGACACCATGTCAGTACAACTCGTATCATCCATGGCTGCTAGGGCATATTAAGGCATATTAAGGCTATGTGCCCACGGGACTCTGTATCTGCGGATTTTTCTGCATCAAAATCCACAGCTTTCCCCCGGAATCCGCACCTATGAAATTGTGCGGATTTGACGCGGATTTTGTTGCGGATTTTGCGTTGTTTTTTTTTAATTCAATTGAATAGGCAAAATCCGCACAAAAATCCGCAACAATAATTGACATGCTGCAGATTTTTCGCACGAAAATCCGCACAATTTCCGCTGCGGAAGAATCCGCAGCGTGGGCACAGCAATTCCAAAATACCATAGAAATGGCTGGGGAGTAGCTGTGCTGCAGATTTCTGGAAAATCTGCGGCTTTTCCGAGAGAAATCCGGCTAATTAGGCTATGTCCGAACGCTGCAGTTTACTTGTAAACAACAAAACTGCACCATCTGGAAGAAAACGCAACAAGAAAAGCATGCGTTTTTGACACATTTTTGTCGCTTTTTTTACATGTTTTTTTTTAATGCAATCAATGGCTAGAATAGCTAAAAAATGCAGAACAAATACGCACAAAGAATTGACATGCTGCAGTTTATTTGTAAATAACAAAACTACACATTCTGCCAGAAAACACAACAAAAAAAGCAGCGTTTTTGCCACTTTTTTTTTTTTGCATGTTTTTTTTAATGAAATCAATTGCTGGAAGGGCTAAAAAACGCAGGATAAAAACATACAAAGAATTGCCATGCTCAGTTTGCAGGCAAAAAAAAATCAACGTGCACACAGCCTTTCTGAATTTTCATAGACTTTGCTGAGTGAAGGAAAGAAATGCAGTTTTTGGCAGCAAACTGCACCAAAAACCTCTACGCTGCATTTTTAGGGCTCATGCGCACCTTAAGGCCATGTGCGCACGTTGTGTCCAGTTACTTGTAGTTGCATCCTCTGGCAGAATTTGGCAATGTCAAAATTGTTTTTGACCACAAAAACGCAGGAAATACGCATCCATTTTTAGGCTATGTGCGCACTCTGCGTTTTTTTGACGCTGCGTTTTTGGCCTCCAAAAACGCACAAAAACGCACCTGCGTCGAAAAAACGCATAAAAAAACGCATGCGTTTAGTACCGCGATTTGGTGTGTTTTTGGCTGCGTTTTGCTGCGTTTTTGATCTCTGCGTTTTGCTGCGTTTTTCCAATGCATTGCATGGGCGGAAAACACAGAAAAACGCAGGAAAGAATTGACACGTCCATTTTTTTTCCAAGCTCAAAAACGCAGCTTAAAAAAATAGTTGTGTGCGGACAGCAAAAATGAAAACTCATAGACTGCTGGGGAAGCAAAGTCATGCAGTTTTGAGGCCAAAAACGCACCCGAAAAACGCGCAAAACGCCGCGGAAAAAAGCACTGTGCGCACATAGCCTAACTGTGTTTTTACCGCGTGTTACATGCATTTTCTGTGCTTAAAGTCAGCTGCGTTTTCAAAACAAATACACTGCTAAATAGAGTTTAAACATTCAAATAATATGAAAAAAATGAAAAAAAAAATTGTCCTGCAATAAATCATACACAAAATTGCTAATTTTATTAAAAAGATTATTGTGATTTAATATTAATGTTTAAAATAATGTTAAATTATAGTCTATGTATTTTTATTGAAGGGCTATATTTGTGTGTGAAAGGAGACATCAAGACCTAACTATAAAATAAAAAACGCATGCTTTGGTTTTTGCCAAAAAATCATGCGTTTTGCATCAAAAAAAGCAAGTAAAATGCTAGAAAATGAATTAAGGATGCGTTTTGACATTTCTCAATGACTTCAATGTTAGCAAAACGCTGCCAAAATGGCAAAAACAATTGACATGCTGCTTCTTTAAACGCATAGATTTTGACAAATTTTCTGCAACTAAAACGTTGCGTTTTGAACAGAATTGTGTGCACAAGCAAGCCCTATTTCCCATAGATTTTGCTTGAAAATCAAAACGCATGCATTTTTGCATTAAAACGCTGCAGTTAAAAACGCTGCGGAAACACATGAAAAACCGCAACGTGCGCACACAGCCTAACTGCTGAATATTCTGCAGTGATTTGACAGTACATGTGCGCTGCAGAAACACTGCATAATGGATGCAGTTTTTCTGTACAAAAAAAGCCGATTTCATGCGCTCGGGATGCTGCCCCCACCATAGACAGAGAGGGAGCTGCATGCATTGCGCACGGAATAATTGACATGCTCATTTTATGAACGCACGGATTTGGGTCAAAATTTTAGCACCCAAATCGCTGCGTTCATAAAAGCAATGTGCGCATGTATCATGCACAATCTCCATAGATTGTGCAGGGGACGCAGGACGCATGCATTTACGCTGCAGTGCTATAAGCAGCGTAAATGCATGTAAGGCTATGTGCACACAGTGCGTTTTTTGCGGCGTTTTTGCGCGTTTTTCGGGTGCGTTTTTGGCCTCAAAACTGCAGGACTTTGCTTCCCCAGCAAAGTCTATGAGTTTTCATTTTTGCTGTCCGCACACATCTGTTTTTTTTACCTGCGTTTTTGAGATAAAAAAAAAATGGACATGTCAGTTCTTTCCTGCGTTTTTCTGCGTTTTCCCCCCCATGCAATGCATTGGAAAAACGCAGCAAAACGCAGAGATCAAAAACGCAGCAAAACGCAGCCATAAACGCACCAAATCGCATGCTTTTTTTATGCGTTTTTTCGACGCAGGTGCGTTTTTGTGCGTTTTTAGCGGCCAAAAACGCACAAAAACGCAGCGTCAAAAAGACGCAGTGTGCGAACCTAGCCTAAGTGCGCAACGTGCGCATGAGCCTTTATAGGTGAAATTTGTTGCCAAAAACTGCATGCATTTTCTTCCCCAACAAAGTCTATGAGAATTCAGAAAGGCTGTGTGCACGTTGCTTCTTTTTTCCTTACAGTTTTGGGTGCAGAAAAAAGTAGCAGCATGGCAATTTTTTGTGTGTTTTTGATCTGCGTTTTGCCATTGAAAACAGTTAAAAACGCAGGGGCAAAAACGCACTAAGACTGCACAGAAAACGCACCCAAAAACGCACTAAAATTGCACAAAAAACACATAAAAAATGTACCGAAACGCGACAAAAACGCATTCGTTTTTGGATGCCTTTTTTGCCTACAGGTGCGTTTTTCGTTGAAGGCACAAAATTGCAGTGTGCCCACATAGCCAAAAAACTCAGCGTGTGCATGGAGCTTTAGGGTATGTTCGCACGGTGCAGTTTTGTGTTCACCACCAAACTGCACCCTGTGGCCACAAGAACGCATCTTTTGGCAAAAAAACCTAAAACATTTACATTTTTGATGCATTTTTTTTTAACACCAATGGGGAAAAACGTAGGAAAAATTCAAAAAGAATTGACATGCTGCAGTTTTGTTATCACCACAAAACTGCAGCTCCACAAAAAAAAGCAATGTGCGCACAGCAGAAGGAAAAGCATGCGGGTTGTGGTGACTAAGGGTATGTTCACACATGGCGTTTTTGCAGAGTTTTTTTTTCCAGACCAAATCCTGATCTTGCGGCATGATTGTCTCCTGGGAGTCATCTGTAGTTTTTGTTGCGTTTTTTTTGTGGTGGTTTTGCTAAAAAGTGGGTTGTTTCAATGCAAAGTCGTTGCAAAAACACTGAAAGAATTGACACGCTCATTCTTTTAAAAACGCTGCAAAAACGCAGGTATTTGACAAAACAGTCAGGAAAAAATCCGCAGGTGTTTGTGTGTGTGTGCATGAGATTTCAGAAATCTCATAGATTTTGCTGGGACTGTAAAAAGCAGAGTTTTATTAGCAGGAATTTACATAAAACCAAGGCAAATCCGTAGCTAAAAAATGCTGCAAAAGCGCTCTGTGTGAACATAGCCTAAAGGTCACCACAAACTGCATCAAAAACTAAAGCGTGCGCATGGGGCCTTAGAGCTGCATTTTTTCAACATCCGGATACACACAGTTAGGCTAGGTTCACACACTGCGTTTTTTTGACGCTGCGTTTTTGTGCGTTTTTTGCGGCAAAAAACGCACAAAAACGCACCCGCGGCAAAAAATCGCGGCAAAAAACGCACGCGTTTTGCCGCGATTTGGTGCGGTTTTTTGCTGCGTTTTGCTGCGTTTTTGCTCACTGCGTCTTTATGCGTTTTTTATCAGTGAACAATGCCATTAAAGATTGTTGAAAAAAAAAAAAAGGTCTGATGTCATTTCCTTCTTCAATATGTTCTTCATTCTCCACTAGTGTATGCAATAGAGCAGACAGCTGCAGAACTACAAGGCTCAGCATGCTCCATACAGGACTGTATGCTGGAGGGAGAGGCAGAGGGAGCAGAACTACAAGGCTCAGCATACTCCATCCAATAGTGTATGCAGGAGAGCAGACAGCAGCTGAAGAACTACAAGGCTCAGCATCCTCCATCCAGGACTGAATGCAGGAGTTTTTTGCCCCCAAAAAAATGACATGGGCTTCGCCATATTTTTGTATGCTAGCCGGGTACAGCAGGCAGGTACAGGCTACCCCCAACCCCAGCTGCCTATTTGTACCCGGCTGGGAACCAAAAATATAGAGAAGCCCTTTTTTTTTTAATTATTTCATGAATTTCATGAAATAATTTAAAAAAAAAAAAATGACGTGGGCTTCGCCCAATTTTTGAGTCCAGCCGGGTACAACTAGGCAGCTGGGGATTGGAATCCACAGTGCAGGGTGCCCATGCTTTCTGGGCACCCCCGCTGTGAATTGCAGTCCCGCAGCCACCCCAGAAAATGGCGCTTTCATAGAAGCGCCATCTTCTGGCGCTGTATCCAACTCTTTCAGCTGCCCTGATGCCGGGTGGCTCGCTGGGTAATAATGGGGTTAGGGCTAGCTGTATATTATCAGCTGGCCCTAAGCCCGAAATTCATGGTGTCACGCCAATATTAGACATGGCCACCATGAATTTCTAGTAAAGATAAAAAAAAAACCACAACACACAGAAAAATATTTTTATTAGAAATAAGACACAACACAATTAGTGACTCCATCTTTATTGAAATAAAGAACCCCCCTCCGCAGTAATCCTGGGTCAAGGGTCCCGCGCCGTCCAATCCAGATCCAATATCATCTGATGGATTTGCTGGAAGGCAAAGCGATCAGATGATGTGTCAGGTTCTAGGGGCTGAAGCACATCACACATCAGCTGATTGTATAAAAGCCGTTTATACAATCAGCTGATCCATCGGTGCAAAAAAAAAAAAAAATACTCACTTATGTGCTGATTACCGGCAGCTCCTGCAGCGATTGGAGGAGTCTGATCCCGTCTGATGAAGTCTCCTGACGCATCCGCTGATAGGTTAAACCGGCCGGGCGCCCGCGTCACCGCGATACTTACGATCAGCTGATGCGTCAGGTGACTGCATCAGGTGATCCATCGCCAGGTCCTGCATCCATCGGAGGTGTCCCGGCCGTCTGCACACAGCCGGAGCGGGGGTGGCGATACCGTGAGAGGAGATGGGAGCGGGCATGGCACCGGGAGTCTGCAGACAGGTGAGTATGAATTTTTTTTTTTTCTACTGTTCACTTTTGTTTTCGCAGCCGCTTCCACCTCCCGCCCAGACATGGCGCCGCACGACAGCATACATGCACAGGACGGGAGGTGGACGTGGCGGTGGCGGTACCGGGAGGATTCACGCTTCTGTATTTACTGACAGAAGGAATCCTCTTCCTGTACATGTCACTTTACTACCCACCTCCTGCGTTTATAGCTGCGTTTTTGGTCTTAGAAACGCACCAAAATGCAGCTATTTGCGTTTCTCATTGCGTCTTTCAACATCCCATTGCACTCAATGGATGAAAATAGCAGTGAAAAACGCGGGAATAATTGACATGCTGCGTTTTTGTGGCACCACAAAAACGCAGCTGAAAAAAAAACAGATGTGTGCGGACAGCAAAAATGAAAACTCATAGACTTTGCTGGGGAAGCAAAGTCATGCAGTTTTCTGAGCAAAAACGCACACGAAAACTGCGCAAAAACGCTGCGTAAAACGCACTGTGTGAACTTACCCTTACGTTTCGCAGTGCAGAACTGATGATAACAGACAAATTTTGCCTTCGATGATCAAGTGAGTCTCTGTATAAAAATAAAAATGTAAAAATAGATATATGTGGCTCCGAGAAAAAATTTACCAATATGTAAGGCCTGAAACACATTTCCGCATAAAAAACGTACGTGTCTCACGTTCCGTTTTTCGGGTCCGTGTTATTATTATTATTATTATTATTATTATTATTGTGTTCCGTTTTTTATGGGTGTTTCTCCGGTACGTGTGACATCCGAGTGATGGCGTATGCTTGCCGTGTGTGCATGTGGAATGTCTGTGTATGCGTACGTGTCATGTCCGTGTGTTGTTCCGTGTGTGTTGTTAAATGTCGTTGCTACATACCCGCTGACAGCAGACACAGACAGATGAGCGATGAGAATGAACTCGGATGAACTTCACCCGACTTCATTGTCATACCTCGGCTCTGTCTGTGTGTGGCGTCCTGATTAGCGGTCACCCGTGATGGAATCACCGGTGTCCAGTAATCCCCTGAGTAACTGAAGTTAGCAGCGACATTTGCGCTGCCGTCACTCAGGTTACCCACGGCCAGCTGGAGTCACCCATCCGACACCGCAACTCACCTGTGGCTTCATCGCTGATGGCGCAGCTCACTTCAGTCACTTGGGTGACTCGCTGTCACAGGTGGAGGATCCAGCGGTGGCTGTGAGTAACCTGACTGACGTCATCGGTGATCGCGCGGCTCCCTTCAGTTGCTGCTTGGAGGTGATAGAGAGCGGTCATTGTGTGTGGCCGCTCCTGTCACCGTCATGTAGCAGAGCTGAGAGCGTCGTGGGACATCCATGGATTACGGAGGACCTGGATGGGTTTTTTGGCTTTATTAAATTAGTGAACTAGGGTGTTTGTTTGTTTAAATTATTCTAAATAAAGGACTTTTGGATTGTGTGTGTTTATTTAATTTTAATAACAGGTTAAACATGGCAGTTATCTTGGGGAGACGCCTGCCATGATTAACCTAGGACTTAGTGGCAGCTATGGGCTGCCATTAACTCCTTATTACCCCAATTGCCACCGCACCAGGGCAATTCGGGAAGATGGATGCGGCTTTTCCGGACGGCTGCTGGCTGATATTGTTAGGGTGGTGGGCTCCCCATAATGTGGGGCTTCCCATCCTGAGAATACCAGCCTTCAGCCGTGTGGCTTTACCATGGCTGGTTTCAAAAATGGGGGGGACCGCATGCCGTTTTTTTAAATTATTTATTTATTTTACTGCACAATATAGACACGCCCACCGGATGCTGTGATTGGTTGCAGTGAGACAGCTGTCACTAAGCGTGGGGGCGTGTCTGACTGCAGCCAATCATAGGCGCCGGTGGGCGGGGGAAGCATGGAATAGAAGATTGAATAATGAGCGGCCGGCATTTTCAAAATAATTGAAGCCGCGTATCTTTTGCACAGCTGTTCATCGCCGCGCTGGTGATCGGGGATCGGTAAGTAACGGACAAGGGGAGATATAGACCGACCGACAAAGGGATATTGACTGACAACCACAAAAAATAAGGTAAATTGACTGACAACTAAATTAAAAATAGATTGACCGACATCGCTAACTAAAAAACGCACACGGACGGTGTGTGTAGCACACGGACATGCTACGTGTGCCGTCCGTGCAGGCACGGACCCATTGACTTTAGCGGGTCCGTGCCTGCGTGATGCCGGCGAAAAACGGACATGTCGACCGTGTGGGAAAACGCACACACGTACAAACGACATGGGACACACGTTCCGTGTGTTTTTATGTGTGTGTGCCTGCTACCATAGGGTAGCATTGGTCTACGTGTCTCTGTGCCACCGGTACGTGCAAAAACGTACCAAACATGTAGCGGCGGCACGGATGTGTGTCGGAGGCCTAAAAGAGCAAAATTAGTGTTACATTTGGGCCACAAGGAAAAGGTAAAGTGGAAAATGTAAAATCTTGCATCTTCCCAAACATTCAGCAAGATTCTAAGACGTAATGATTTAGAAAAGGGCGAAAAAAATTTGTTTATTAAATAGTGATTTTTTTACATTAGTATTTTCGGCTGGATACGGTTTATTGACGATCACTAAACTAATTATCTAGCTATGTTCACAGTTGAAGTAATTGAGGTGGCGAAAGGTGAAATTCCTCCTACCCTCCATAAAGAGCAGCTGACACAACCACCTAAGTAAGAATCGGATACATATGAAAGTTGCTATCTTCTCTGTTACTTCCATAATTATGAGATGGATGCAGATAAGCAGCTGTCAGACACTTCTGGTGCCGCTTCTCTGGAAAAGGGGGATAATGCTATCAGATATGCTCAAATCCAACCTGTCCCATTATGTCTCTATGACATGTCATCATTTAGAGTGGTCTCCTAAGGCCTACGAACGTCAGAAGACCCCCCACAAGACAAATATGTGAGGCTTTAAAAATAAAAAGGACTAGCTGCGCTAATATCCCCTTCACTATATTATATGCACACTAGGTTTTTTGAGGAGGGTTTTGGAGTGCGTCTGCTCAAAAAACATCTCACCATCCCAAAAAACAAATTGCTCCAAAAAAGTTTGAAAGACTGGAAAATGCTGCAAACTGGGCACTGTCTAATCAAAAGGCTGCAAAATAATACAAGAACAGTTCAGGAAACCAAAAACTCATGCAGCCATTTTTGTCCAGATCAAATGAATCGGTATTACGAAATTGGGCCCGCCAGATCAATATCTTCCCTGACAATAAATTGTGCATGGCTCCCATACACAGAGTGTTGGCCAAACCTGTCAATAACATTGGTTTTGGACGACATTAGTGTGTACCGCTGCTATAAAGTGCCCATTAGTGATGAGCGGACACTACCATGCTCGGGTGCTCTGTACTCGTAACTAGTGATGAGCGGGCACTACCATGCTCGGGTGCTCTGTACTCGTAACTAGTGATGAGCAGGCACTACCATGCTCGGGTGCTCTGTACTCGTAACTAGTGATGAGCGGGCACTACCATGCTCGGGTGCTCGGTACTCGTAACTAGTGATGAGCGGGCACTACCATGCTCGGGTGTTCAGTACTCGTAACTAGTGATGAGTGAGCACTACCATGCTCGGGTGCTCTGTACTCGTAACTAGTGATGAGCGGGCACTACCATGCTCGGGTGCTCGGTACTCGTAACTAGTGATGAGCGGGCACTACCATGCTCGGGTGTTCAGTACTCGTAACTAGTGATGAGCGGGCACTACCATGCTCGGGTGCTCGGTACTAGTAACTAGTGATGAGCGGGCACTACCATGCTTGGGTGCTGAGTACTCGTAACTAGTGATGAGCGGGGACTACCATGCTCGGGTGTTCTGTACTCGTAACTAGTGATGAGCGGGCACTACCATGCTTGGGTGCTCTGTACTCGTAACTAGTGATGAGCAGGCACTACCATGCTTCGGTGCTCAGTACTCGTAACTAGTGATGAGCGGGCACTACCATGCTCGGGTGCTGAGTGCTCATAACTAGTGATGAGTGGGCACTACCATGCTCGGGTGCTCTGTACTCGTAACTAGTGATGAACGGGCACTACCATGCTCGGGTGCTCGGTACTTGTAACTAGTGATGAGTGGGCACTACCATGCTCGGGTGCTCGGTACTCGTAACTAGTGATGAGCGGGCACTACCATGCTCGGGTGCTCTGTACTCGTAACTAGTGATGAGCGGGCACTACCATGCTCGGGTGCTCTGTACTCGTAACTAGTGATGAGCAGGCACTACCATGCTTGGGTGCTCAGTACTCGTAACTAGTGATGAGCGGGCACTACCATGCTCGGGTGCTGAGTGCTCATAACTAGTGATGAGCGAGCACTACCATGCTCAAGTGCTCAGTACTCATAACTAGTGATAAGCGAGCACTACCATGCTCGGGTGCTCAGTACTTGTAACTAGTGATGAGTGGGCACTACCATGCTCGGGTGCTCTGTACTCGTAACTAGTGATGAACGGGCACTACCATGCTCGGGTGCTCGGTACTTGTAACTAGTGATGAGTGGGCACTACCATGCTCGGGTGCTCGGTACTCGTAACTAGTGATGAGCGGGCACTACCATGCTCGGGTGCTCTGTACTCGTAACTAGTGATATGCGGGCACAACCATGCTCGGGTGCTCTGTACTCGTAACTAGTTAAAAGCGGGCACTACCATGCTCGAGCACGCAGTACTCGTAACTAGTGATCAGTGAGCACTACCATGCTCGGGGGCTTAGTACTCGTAACTAGTGATGAGCGGGCACTACCATGCTCAGGTGCTCAGTACTCGTAACTAGTGATGAGCGGGCACTACCATGCTCAGGTGCTCAGTACTCGTAACTAGTGATGAGTGAGCACTATCATGCTCGGGTGCTCAGTACTCGTAACTAGTGATGAGCGGGCACTACCATGCTCAGGTGCTCTGTACTCGTAACTAGTGATGAGCAGGCACTACCATGCTTGGGTGCTCAGTACTCGTAACTAGTGATGAGCAGGCACTACCATGCTCGGGTGCTGAGTGCTCATAACTAGTGATGAGCGGGCACTACCATGCTCAAGTGCTCAGTACTCATAACTAGTGATAAGCGAGCACTACCATGCTCGGGTGCTCAGTACTCGTAACTAGTGATAAGCGAGCACTACCATGCTCGGGTGCTCAGTACTCGTAACTAGTGATGAGCGGGCACTACCATGCTCGGGTGCTCGGTACTTGTAACTAGTGATGAGTGGGCACTACCATGCTCGGGTGCTCGGTACTCGTAACTAGTGATGAGCGGGCACTACCATGCTCGGGTGCTCAGTACTCGTAACTAGTGATGAGCGGGCACTACCATGCTCAGGTGCTCTGTACTCGTAACTAGTGATGAGTAGGCACTACCATGCTTGGGTGCTCAGTACTCGTAACTAGTGATGAGCGGGCACTACCATGCTCAGGTGCTCTGTACTCGTAACTAGTGATGAGCGGGCACTACCATGCTCAAGTGCTCAGTACTCATAACTAGTGATAAGCGAGCACTACCATGCTCGGGTGCTCGGTACTTGTAACTAGTGATGAGTGGGCACTACCATGCTCGGGTGCTCTGTACTCGTAACTAGTGATGAGCGGGCACTACCATGCTCGGGTGCTCGGTACTTGTAAATGATGAGTAGGCACTACCATGCTTGGGTGCTCGGTACTCGTAACTAGTGATCAGCGGGCACTACCATGCTCGGGTGCTCAATACTCGTAACTAGTGATGAGCGGGCACTACCATGCTCGGGTGCTCTGTACTCGTAACTAGTGATGAGCGAGCACTACCATGCTCAGGTGCTCTGTACTCGTAACTAGTGATGAGCGAGCACTACCATGCTCGGGTGCTCTGTACTCATAACTAGTGATGAGCGAGCACTACCATGCTCGGGTGCTCAGTACTCGTAACTAGTGATGAGCGAGCACTACCATGCTCAGGTGCTCTGTACTCGTAACTAGTGATGAGCGAGCACTACCATGCTCGGGTGCTCTGTACTCGTAACTAGTGATGAGCGGGCACTACCATGCTCGGGTGCTCTGTACTCGTAACTAGTGATGAGCGGGCACTACCATGCTCGGGTGCTCTGTACTCGTAACTAGTGATGAGCGGGCACTACCATGCTCGGGTGCTCTGTACTCGTAACTAGTGATGAGCGGGCACTACCATGCTCAGGTGCTCTGTACTCGTAACTAGTGATGAGCAGGCACTACCATGCTTGGGTGCTCAGTACTCGTAACTAGTGATGAGCGGGCACTACCATGCTCGGGTGCTGAGTGCTCATAACTAGTGATGAGCGAGCACTACCATGCTCAAGTGCTCAGTACTCATAACTAGTGATAAGCGAGCACTACCATGCTCGGGTGCTCAGTACTTGTAACTAGTGATGAGTGGGCACTACCATGCTCGGGTGCTCTGTACTCGTAACTAGTGATGAACGGGCACTACCATGCTCGGGTGCTCGGTACTTGTAACTAGTGATGAGTGGGCACTACCATGCTCGGGTGCTCGGTACTCGTAACTAGTGATGAGCGGGCACTACCATGCTCGGGTGCTCTGTACTCGTAACTAGTGATATGCGGGCACAACCATGCTCGGGTGCTCTGTACTCGTAACTAGTTAAAAGCGGGCACTACCATGCTCGAGCACGCAGTACTCGTAACTAGTGATCAGTGAGCACTACCATGCTCGGGGGCTTAGTACTCGTAACTAGTGATGAGCGGGCACTACCATGCTCAGGTGCTCAGTACTCGTAACTAGTGATGAGCGGGCACTACCATGCTCAGGTGCTCAGTACTCGTAACTAGTGATGAGTGAGCACTATCATGCTCGGGTGCTCAGTACTCGTAACTAGTGATGAGCGGGCACTACCATGCTCAGGTGCTCTGTACTCGTAACTAGTGATGAGCAGGCACTACCATGCTTGGGTGCTCAGTACTCGTAACTAGTGATGAGCAGGCACTACCATGCTCGGGTGCTGAGTGCTCATAACTAGTGATGAGCGGGCACTACCATGCTCAAGTGCTCAGTACTCATAACTAGTGATAAGCGAGCACTACCATGCTCGGGTGCTCAGTACTCGTAACTAGTGATAAGCGAGCACTACCATGCTCGGGTGCTCAGTACTCGTAACTAGTGATGAGCGGGCACTACCATGCTCGGGTGCTCGGTACTTGTAACTAGTGATGAGTGGGCACTACCATGCTCGGGTGCTCGGTACTCGTAACTAGTGATGAGCGGGCACTACCATGCTCGGGTGCTCAGTACTCGTAACTAGTGATGAGCGGGCACTACCATGCTCAGGTGCTCTGTACTCGTAACTAGTGATGAGTAGGCACTACCATGCTTGGGTGCTCAGTACTCGTAACTAGTGATGAGCGGGCACTACCATGCTCAGGTGCTCTGTACTCGTAACTAGTGATGAGCGGGCACTACCATGCTCAAGTGCTCAGTACTCATAACTAGTGATAAGCGAGCACTACCATGCTCGGGTGCTCGGTACTTGTAACTAGTGATGAGTGGGCACTACCATGCTCGGGTGCTCTGTACTCGTAACTAGTGATGAGCGGGCACTACCATGCTCGGGTGCTCGGTACTTGTAAATGATGAGTGGGCACTACCATGCTTGGGTGCTCGGTACTCGTAACTAGTGATCAGCGGGCACTACCATGCTCGGGTGCTCAATACTCGTAACTAGTGATGAGCGGGCACTACCATGCTCGGGTGCTCTGTACTCGTAACTAGTGATGAGCGAGCACTACCATGCTCAGGTGCTCTGTACTCGTAACTAGTGATGAGCGAGCACTACCATGCTCGGGTGCTCTGTACTCATAACTAGTGATGAGCGAGCACTACCATGCTCGGGTGCTCAGTACTCGTAACTAGTGATGAGCGAGCACTACCATGCTCAGGTGCTCTGTACTCGTAACTAGTGATGAGCGAGCACTACCATGCTCGGGTGCTCTGTACTCGTAACTAGTGATGAGCGGGCACTACCATGCTCGGGTGCTCTGTACTCGTAACTAGTGATGAGCGGGCACTACCATGCTCGGGTGCTCTGTACTCGTAACTAGTGATGAGCGGGCACTACCATGCTCGGGTGCTCTGTACTCGTAACTAGTGATGAGCGAGCACTACCATGCTCGGGTGCTCTGTACTCGTAACTAGTGATGAGCGAGCACTACCATGCTCATGTGCTCTGTACTGGTAACTAGTGATGAGCGGGCACTACCATGCTCGGGTGCTCTGTACTCTTAACTAGTGATGAGCGGGCACTACCATGCTCGGGTGCTCAGTACTCTTAACTAGTGATGAGCGGGCACTACCATGCTCAGCACTCATAACAAACATTTTGTCACTTGGACAGGTTCGACTCATGTACGAAGTCTAATGAAAGTCAATGAGGAACTCAAGCATTTTTTCCAGAAAATCTTACGGAAATATGCTTGAGTTCTCCATTGACTTCCATTATATTCTTTACATGAGTGGATCCTTTCCATGACGACCCCGGGTTACTGAGCTACGGAGAGCCTCACACACCAGGCTGTATGCACGATTGTGTGAGGCAAATTGCTGCGCTATAATCCCCTGTAGTGATAAAGCATTGCAGGGGATTATAGAAACGCAGGAAATAAAACACAGAAACAATTGACAGGCTGCTTCTTTTTTCATCAACAAAATCTGCAAGGAAAAAAAGAAGCAGCGTGTGCACAGCAAGTCACGACTCTCATAGACTTTGCTGGGATACATTTTTCCCTGCAGTATTGATTAAAATCTGCAAAGAAAAACGCATGAAAAAAATGCAAAAAAAAAAAACAAAAAAACGCAATGTGTGCACATAGCCTAAAATCTGCAAGGAAAAAAGCATGAAAAAAACAATGTGTGTACAGAGCTTAAAATAAAACAAACAAAAACACTGTTAAAATAAGAAAATTTTCCTAAAATGGCAATTCCATTATTTACATGCATTTTTTTGTTTTATTGAACTACGTCAATGCAGAAAATATGGGGAACCGAAAAGATAAATGGTGATACGGCAAAATAAAAGCTTTTTCCTTCTCCAGTCTTGCACAGTTTCCTGAACATCAAATGTATATAAAAAATGCATTAGTATGTCTCTTTTCTTTTTTTTTTCCCCTCCAAACAATATTTTTTGGAACATTACAAGGCCAGACATTAAAGGACACTTTAGTACTATGTAAATAGGCCTGAAATAAACAGCTTTTATGTATATAACTGCTGGATGACTTTACACAGAGAGTAAGTGTACAATGCGCACTTGGGGCTAGTTTAGAGTAATAATGGCTGTTTGTTCCTGAATGTCTTTTTCAAGTACAGTCAGTAAACTTTTCATTATGTGAACTGTTAAACTCTGTCTGCATGAATGGATCTTTGTGTTTATCTTTATGTAAAATATAAAAAAGGGAGAGATAAATTCTGCGTCGTCTGTTCAGTGTCAGGGAAGGAGACAGATGCAAATGTGTCTGGGTGGATCCAGCGCAAACAGATCCACGAATATAGTTTAACGTGAAGCTTTCATTAATATCAGAATACAAATATAAAATATTATTGCAATTTATCTTCATTAAATATTTAGCAAACTTCCATTTTTTTATTTTTATTTTTTGCTCATTTTTTACTTGCATCATTTTTTTTTTAGATATAGAGACTGATTGTAAATTGTTGTTGATGGATCCATTATTGTGTGTTTCCGCCGCTCCAGTGCCACCCGCCAGTCGTAGGGCTCATTCAGATGTTCGATTTTTGAGTACGAGGGCTACCTGTGATTTTCACGGATAGCGGTCATACCTGGGGCGATTCACACGTCGGTGATTTTTCACAGAGCGAATTTTGATCCGCGAGTCTATTGGTTAGGCGATAGCTTCACTTGCTCTCGCTAATGACCCTCGGGCACTGTCAGATACAGGCAGAAAAGGGCCCTGTGCAAAAACAGTATAATGGCCCTTTGCAGCCCAAGAGCTCATCAAAATGAAGAATTCCACATACTTTGGAGGTGGAAATGGGGCCCTTAACTTTTTGGGTCCCTGTGTGGCTGCACAGGGTGCACCAATGATATGTCCACCCCTGACCCTCGGCTCAGGCTCTGCTGCGAGCGTGAGCTGAGTGTCATGCGATTGGATCACATCCGCGAAGAAGAGGGAGCACTTTCTCCCCATCTCTTCCCTGGACTGTCTCTGCGTACATCGTCCTGCTCTCGGATGACATCCGAGTGCAGTGCGATGTTTCATTCGCGCCCATAGACTTGTATGGGTGCATGTGATTTGAGACTCACTACCACAAGCAGCATGCTGCAATTCTTTTGTCATGCCAATATGGCATGAGAAAAGAACTGCAGACAGACACTGCCCCATAATTATATCGGATTGCACTCGTCCATGAAAAACACAAGTGGAGCCAAGGCCTTAGTGAAAAAGTCAGGTATCCGAGAAGATGGAGAAACCTTTTATTTTTTTTCTTCAGGTACGAGAAAAACTGATGACACTCAGACTATACTTTGATCAAAGTCTGATCCCAAAGAGCAGTCCATTTTTTTTTTGTACGTGGAAAAATCAGATGTCTGAATGAGCCCTTAGTTTACTGGGCAACAATGGTGGCATCAAGTGGACACGTTACCTCTGTAACTTGGAAAACCTTAAACTTGACCATGAAGAACATGAGCCATTGGTTGGAGGCCACAGCTCTGGACTGAGGCTATGTCCGCACTTTGCTTTTTACCTGCTTTTTTGCTACTTTTTCAACTGCAGCGTTTAATGTCAAAATGGATATGTTCTGCTTCTCAAGCATAGTCTATGGGAATTTGGTTTTCTTGTGCGCACTATGCTGTTCAAAATGCTGCCTTTTTGTGGCAGAAATTTGGGCAAAAACTCTACTTTGCAGTTCAAAACGCAAATGGCAAAAACACTTCACATGTTGCTTCTTTGAAAAGCAGAGTTTTTGCCCAAATTTCTGCCACAAAAAGGCAGCATTTTGAACAGCATAATGCGCACAAGAAACCCAAATTCCCATAGACTTTGCTTGAGAAGCAGAACACAACCATTTTGACATTAAACGCTGCAGTTGAAAAAGCAGCAAAACAGCAGGTAAAAAGCAAAGTATGCACATAGCCTAAGGCTATGTGCCCACGGTGCGTTTTTTCATGCTTTTCTGCAGCGTTTTCAACTGCACCTTTTTAGTGCCCAAATGGCTGCGTTTTGATTTCCCAGCAAAGTCTATGGGAAATAGGGTTTTCCTGTGCCCACCATGCATTTGAAAACGCTGCGTCAAATTTGCATATTTTTTGACAAAAAACATGCGTTTTAAAAAGCAGCATGTCAATTGTTTTTGCCATTTGAGGTGCGTTTAGATAACATAGAAGTCAATGAGAAACAGGGAGTAACCAAGAAACATCAAAATTCTAGCGTTTTACCTGCTTTTTAGGTGCAGAAAACATGCGTTTTGGACTACTAAAACGCATCCTTTTTGCACATCAAAATAATGATTTCATATGTCCCTTTACACACACACACATAGTCCGACAATTTATGTAAAGAAAATTATCATTTTATTGCTATATTTCCGTTTTTTATTAAATAACCGCTATAATTCAATTAAATCTTGCTATTTTCTTTTTTTCCATACAAATATTTATGTGCCCCTTTTTTTTCTCTTTTTTCATTTTGTTTGACTGTTGTAACTTTATTTATCAGTGTCTTGATGTTCAAAATGCATGTGTCAAAAAGCATTTGAAAAAGCATTCAAAAAGTGCTAAAAACGCATCAAATACGCGGCAAATACGCATGCGTTTTCAGCGCTACAGTTCTGCAAAAGGCAACTTTGGCTAATTCAATTAAGCACAAAACGTGCATTTAGAACTGCAAGTAGGGAAAAGCAACGTGGACACATAGCCTTACACAAGCTTTCTTAGGCCACGTCACTATATTCCCCCCTGTAACATGTATGCTCCCCCACTGGCCCCCAGTATCTTATATGCCCCCCACTGGCCCCCAGTAACTTGTATGCACCCATAGGCCGCCAGTAAGTTTTATGTCCCCCCCACTGAACCCCAGTAACCTGTATGCCTCCCACCGGTCCTCAGTAACTTGTATGCTACCCCACCGGCCCCCGGTAACTTGTATGCCGCACACCAGCCTCCAGTAATGATGCCCCACAATAGCCCCCAGTAACTTATATGCCCCCCATGGGCCCCCAGTAATTTGTATTCCAGCCCCCAGTAACATGTATGCTGCCCCCAGTAACGTGTATGCTGCCCCCAGTAACTTGTACAGTGCCTACAAGTAGTATTCAACCCCCTGCAGATTTAGCAGGTTTACACATTCGGAATTAACTTGGCATTGTGACATTTGGACTGTAGATCAGCCTGGAAGTGTGAAATGCACTGCAGCAAAAAAGAATGTTATTTCTTTTTTTATTTTTTTTTTAAATTGTGAAAAGTTTATTCAGAGGGTCATTTTATTATTCAACCCCTCAAACCACCAGAATTCTGTTTGGTTCCCCTAAAGTATTAAGAAGTATTTCAGGCACAAAGAACAATGAGCTTCACATGTTTGGATTAATTATCTCTTTTTCCAGCCTTTTCTGACTAATTAAGACCCTCCCCAAACTTGTGAACAGCACTCATACTTGGTCAACATGGGAAAGACAAAGGAGCATTCCAAGGCCATCAGAGACAAGATCGTGGAGGGTCACAAGGCTGGCAAGGGATACAAAACCCTTTCCAAGGAGTTGGGCCTACCTGTCTCCACTGTTGGGAGCATCATCCGGAAGTGGAAGGCTTATGGAACTACTGTTAGCCTTCCACGGCCTGGACAGCCTTTGAAAGTTTCCACCCGTGCCGAGGCCAGGCTTGTCCGAAGAGTCAAGGCTAACCCAAGGACAACAAGGAAGGAGCTCCGGGAAGATCTCATGGCAGTGGGGACATTGGTTTCAGTCAATACCATAAGTAACGTACTCCATCGCAATGGTCTCCATTCCAGACGAGCCCGTAAGGTACCTTTACTTTCAAAGCGTCATGTCAAGGCTCGTCTACAGTTTGCTCATGATCACTTGGAGGACTCTGAGACAGACTGGTTCAAGGTTCTCTGGTCTGATGAGACCAAGATCGAGATCTTTGGTGCCAACCACACACGTGACGTTTGGAGACTGGATGGCACTGCATACGACCCCAAGAATACCATCCCTACAGTCAAGCATGGTGGTGGCAGCATCATGCTGTGGGGCTGTTGCTCAGCCAAGGGGCCTGGCCATCTGGTCCGCATCCATGGGAAGATGGATAGCACGGCCTACCTGGAGATTTTGGCCAAGAACCTCCGCTCCTCCATCAAGGATCTTAAGATGGGTCGTCATTTCATCTTCCAACAAGACAACGACCCAAAGCACACAGCCAAGAAAACCAAGGCCTGGTTCAAGAGGGAAAAAATCAAGGTGTTGCAGTGGCCTAGTCAGTCTCCTGACCTTAACCCAATTGAAAACTTGTGGAAGGAGCTCAAGATTAAAGTCCACATGAGACACCCAAAGAACCTAGATAACTTGGAGAAGATTTGCATGGAGGAGTGGGCCAAGATAACTCCAGAGACCTGTGCCGGCCTGATCAGGTCTTATAAAAGACGATTATTAGATGTAATTGCAAACAAGGGTTATTCCACAAAATATTAAACCTAGGGGTTGAATAATAATTGACCCACACTTTTATGTTGAAAATGTATTAAAATTTAACTGAGCAACATAACTTGTTGGTTTGTAAGATTTATGCATCTGTTAATAAATCCTGCTCTTGTTTGAGGTTTGCAGGCTCTAACTTATTTGCATCTTATCAAACCTGCTAAATCTGCAGGGGGTTGAATACTACTTGTAGGCACTGTATGTCCCCCTGTAACGTGTATGCTGTTTGTAATGTTAATATTTTATTGTATTTTTTTTAGAGGGGGGGGGACATTCAGACTTTTCCTATGGGGCCCCATGATTTCTATGTACGCCCCTGGCCACGTTAAGTATTTGGTGTTTACCTCAGTATTTGTAGCCAAAACGAGGAGTGGGTAAAAATACAGAAGTGGTTCCCGTGTTTCTATTATACTTTTCCTCTGATTGTCTCACTCCTGCCTTTGGCTTCAATTACTGAAGTAAAAAAACTCCCCAAATACTCAGTGTGTGCACGTGGCCATAGAAAACAATGTGGTACGGATTCATGTACCAGTCGGGGACACGTGGGCTTCATATAATTCCGTGTGACGCCTGATTTTACTCAGTTTTTCTTTACTACAAGTGTCTCCAGCAGGTATTAGAAATAGTGATGGGCGAATAGTTTAGATTATTCCTAATCCCAATATACTATTCCGGTATTTGTTACGAATGTCAATTCGGAACCCAAGCGTTTTTCTTGTTGTGATGAATACTGGAATAGTACTCGGTATTCGGAAAGCAATAAGCCCCCAAAAATGAGAGATCTAAATTTCTTAGGTTAATGACACTTCTACATACAGTCAATGTATGAATTAAAATTCTGGTCGCACCTTGTACAGCGCGAACGATAAGGACGCAGGGCACAGGAGGATTAACAAGGGGAGAAGCGGTATCGAGTTAACCCCGTGAGAACCGTCATAAATTAAACAGAATGGTCCTAGATTTTCATGGACTCCGTCATATATCAAATAGTGACTGGCGATGTTAGCCTCGCTTCAGTGTATTACTTACCATGAGGGTTAGGTTGGTACACAGAAGAAAACTGAGCTGCACTGATACCAAGCAACAAATACCAAGCAGTTTTTGGAAAATAACTGAAAGCTATTGAATCCCCCGTAGTTGAAGAGATCGACTTCAAGAAAATGGCCACGAAGGTGGTGCAGATAGGAATCTGCCGCCATTTTCTTGAAGTCCATCGTGTCAATCTGTGCACGCGCTGCGACCATTTTCTTGAAGTCGATCTCGTCAACTGCGGGCGGATTCAAAGCACCCAGCCGGCAGGTCAACGGAGACAGCACCACCACGGACAGCAGCACCGGGGACAGGTGAGTAAAAAGTGCCTCACGTGTGCCAAAATCACGGCACACAGAGAGCCAAATGCACCTTCAACACGGAATATGAAAAATGTGTGTTTTCCACAGTTTGGGAAAGAGGCCTAACAGGGACGGGTCTATCGGGAATCCACCCACGCCTGTTACCAAGTTAAATCCCGCTTTCAATCTCTGACAGCGGGATTTAACATTCCCTGGCAGGAAGCCCTTCATTCCCCACTCCCATCGGTGGCCCCGTGAAGTAATCACAGGGTGCTAATGCGTTGTCATGACAGCCGGGGGTCAGCTAATGACCCCTGTCACTGTCATGATGTAGTTCCTGTGAACGCCGGCGGTACAGTAGAAGCGATTGGAGTATACCAGCCTCAAGTCCCTTAGGCTACTTTCACACATCAGTTTTTTGGCATCAGGCACAATCCGGCGTGTGCCTGATGCAACGGACCCGGCGCAGAATATGCAAAAACGGATGCGCCTGATCCTTTTTTTTCACAGATCCGGTATACCTGGTCCGTCAAAAAACGGATCCGGCGCATTCGTTTTTTGCATCCATTTCGTCCGTTTGTTTGCTGGATCCGGTTTCTCCAATACATTGGAGCATGCTCAGTTTATAAAAACGGATCCGGCGGCCGCATCCGTTTTTTGCTGCATTACACCGGATCCGACGTCCATAGGCTTCCATTCTAAATCTTGCCGGATCCGGCGCGATGCGTTTTTTTGTCAGAGACAAAAAATGTTACAAGAGACGTTACATCCAGCCGCCGCATTAGCCAACTACGATTGATCCGGTAAAAGCAGGATGCAACGCAAGGCCATCAGGCACAATCCGGCGCTAATACAAATCAATGAGTATAAAACGGATCCGGCGCCGGATCCGTTTTATCCGTTTTTTTCCGGATTGTGCCTGATGGAAAAAAACTGATGTGTGAAAATAACCTTAAGGAGACTAATAATAACAATAAAAAGTGCAAAAAACCACCAGTTTTTAAAAATAAGAAATTAAAAAACACACACAAGTTTTGAAACAAAAAACAATTAAAAATACACATATCTGGTATCGCCGCTTTCAGAAATACCCAATTTATCAAAATATAAACTAAATTAATCTGCTCGGTAGAAGGGAAGAAAGGAAAGAAAAACCAAAAGCGAGTGGTTAAGGGGTTAATAATATTTGTGGACATGTCAGACTCCTACTCCTGTATAATAACTTATATTTATTGTGATCCTGCAAAAAATCTCTCTCTATCTCTCTCTGTGTGTATATATAATATATATATATATATATATATATATATATATAATTATTTTTTTTAATTTATTTTTTTTTTTGCTCTGTTTGCTCTGGACTATGGAAACCAGGCTCTCACTGCATCATGGGAAATGTAGTTCAGCAGCTGGCTGACATCAGTGTAAGTAAGGGAAGGCGTAAGGAAATACAATTCCCAGAAGGTTTGTAACCCCTTTTGAGGATTTGGTCTGAGGTAAATGTTAAAGGCTTTATTATGTTTCTAAAATGAATCCCATGTCCGGGAGGGTAGGATTTAGATATGGGAGGTTCGAGTTTACCTAATTTAGGTGCCATACTTCAGTTATAATTGGCGTCTTCATAAAAATACAATGCATATCATTTAAAACATACATAAAATATGAGGTAAAATTTCTAAATTTGGCCTAGATTTCCAATGAATTGTTATAAAATCGCGCTTTCACTTATGACTGAGGCTACTTTTTCCCAAAACATTGCCAAAAATTGCGTTTTGTCACATTTTGCGGTTGCCTCGTGCTCCTGTACTATTAGGCCGTGTTCAGACTTTGCACCAGAAATTTGTATTGATGCACCGTACACTACATCCCGATGCATAAGGACATGTTCACACACAGGATTTTTTCTGTATATGATTTTGGAGTGAATTATGCTCCCAAATCTGCATGAAAATCCTTAGAATAAGCGTCCTATTCATTGGGGAAACACATCTATGGCGCTGTGTCAATAATGTGCAGAATTATTAGTCTTTTCTGATTATGAAAAATAAAATGGCAAATATAATGACTGAAATCACTTAAAACAGAAAAAAAAAAAAGATAAAGGAAAGAAAACTTCACCAAAAAAATACAGGCCCAGATTAATCGAATAGTTTTCCCCAGAATCCTGTTGTAAAACTGCATGAAACATCATGGGTTGTTTTTACATGGCTTTTCGAGCCTGAAAAATACATGTTAAAAATTTTTTTGAGTCTTCTTGCTGAAATCGAGCAGAAACAAAAGGTTTTTTTGAGAAGTTTTGAGACCTGATTTGGAGAGTTTCCACTCAGTGGGTATGTGGACACAATGTCATTTTCTGGTGGATCCCATGGCATAAACCATGTGAAAAACTTATCAGAAAACACTCAAAAAAGCATTTCTATGTAATGGCGACTATCTGTGCACATGTTCAGGCTTCTGAACGTCTTTAATGTTGTGCCCCTGGACTATCAGGTCGTCACAGGGTACTGCACAAGCTGCCCTTCCGTGCAGTATTCCAAGTCCCTCATGGTTCTGGGTCCCTATCTTACGGTGTTGCCTCCAACAGCAAATCAAATCCTAGATACACACTGCACCACACCCACCAGGCACACCAGTGGATGGCTTGAGTGGAATAGAGTTGCCCACCTGGGGGTCAGGGAGGGGAGGTGAGTAGTGTAGTCAGAGAGTGAAGAAAGGAGTGAGTGAGAGGAGGTTGGGAGTGGTGGCTCCCAAGAGAAGCTGTCTAGGTTGCAGACAGTGGTCTGGACCTAGAAGAGTCGGACCCCCGGTCGCAGGGGATTGCGGCTAGGTGCCTAGACCTGTCAAGGAGGATGGTCAGCAGCCTGGCACTGTCACCGGTCCAGGACCGAAGGCACGGCGGGGTACACGGATCCTAGGTTGGGGAGAAGCTTCAGGCAACCCGGCAATTAACCTGAGGAGAACGGAGCCTTTATGATCTGTTCCCACCCACTCCAGAATCGGGGCACTAGCGCAATGAGGGGGATAGGGCCTTCCAAACAAACGGTCCAAGAAAATCCCAAGCGTGAGCCCTGAAAGCAGGCTCCCACACTTAGCCACAGTGGGGAGCGGGCCCCAGCAAGTTTCAGACTACTGGGCCACCACTTTGAAGTTAAACTTAGTGCCAGGAGGCAGGTCACGGATCACCAGGCAACACCATATGGGACGGGACCCGGATGTGCTCCCCTCAAGCGGCAGCGATACCCCAAGATTTGGTTTACCCGGTTGTCAGCGTCTGCTTATTGACTGAGTGAGTACTTAAGTGATCCCTGCACCCTACGGCATCCCACCACGTCCCGGGGCCTTCCCCTACCCGTGTAGGGCAACGTCACCTTGCTGCCCCACTCCATCACCCTGGGTACTCCCATCGGCAGCGGCGGTATCCCTTCATTACCGTACACCACAGGTGGCGTCATGAACTATACCTTCCCTGTAAATATCTTCCCCTTTTACGTTTAGAAGTGGCCCAAGCCCCTGGGTCCGGAGACCCTCGAGTCACAAGTCATCACACGGATCCGATCGGTTCGATCCGCTGCAGGGGCGGCACACACCCATTCAGGATTTTTTCCTTGCTGATTTGGTTGCAGAAAAAAATCTGTAGCATGTCAATTCTTAAGCTGGAGTCACACTTGCGATTAACTCGCACGAGTGCTATGCGAGAAAATCTTGCCTTGCACTCGGACAAATGTTAATCAATGAGGCAGCTCCCATCTGCTATTTTTTACTCACTCCAAATCGTACTGAGAAAAAAATCGCAGCATGCTGCGTTTTGGTGAGTTAATCGCACGAGTCTCTTCAATGCAAGTCTATGGGTGCGTGAAAAAAAACGGATGTCACACAGACGGCACACACACCATCCTAGTGACATCCGATTTTCTCAATAGATTTCTAGCAAGTAGCAGAGAACACTGTAAATGCTCCTGTACATAACAGTACATGAATAGCAGCTGCTGAGGGTAAAAAACTGATTGCACACTGACAGCATACTGATGAAATGTGAGAAGAAATCGTCCGACTTTCTGGCATGAGAATCGGACCGATTTTACACTCACAAGTGTGATTCCAGCCTTACTGTGTTTTTGGCTGTGTTTTCACCATTGAAAGCAATGAAAAAAAATGCCCCAAATCGCAGCAAAAAAGCACGTTTTTGTCACAGCGTTTTTCCTGCCAGGAGATGCAGATTTGGTGCAGAAATTTCAGCACCGTGTGCACATAGCCTTTTAACCACTTTCTAAAAATGCCAAACAGTTAGAAGAAGTGGCCGGACCATTCTTCTGGCACCTTCTGCTTAGAAGATATTCTGTGGTTTGCAATATAAGTGCTGCGCTTTTCCTGCCAGGAGATGCAGACGGTGCAATTTCTGGCCCAAATCTGCAACGTGTGCACATCGCCTTTTAACCACTTTCTAAAAATACCAAATGGTTAAAACAAGTGGATGGACCATTCTTCTGGCACCTTCTGCTTAGAAGCTGTTCTGTGCTTTACAAATACAAGTGCAACATTTTTTCTGCAGGGAGATGCAGATTTGGTGCAGAAATGTCTGCAACCAAATCTGGAACTTTTTAAAAATGAAAAAAAAAATGGTTAAAAGAAGTGGACGGACCATTCTTCTGGCACTTTCTGCTAAGAAGATGTTCTGTGCTATACAATACAAGTCCATGGGAAAACTCAGAAGACACCCTGACGTTTTTAGGAGAGTTTCGCCATTGTTTTTGCTTAAAAAGACATTAGCGATTTCTTCATTTTTCTAACAAGTATGGGAAAACTCTCCAAATAACTGCCGGTGGCTAAAACTGTTGGAAAAACACTCAAGAAACAATCAATAAATGACAAAAAAGACGCTTCAGGACAAAATACTCCAGATATTCCTCAAGCGTCTTCTGCTTAAAAAAGTTTCATGTTCGCCTGAGTTTATAAGATGTCGTCTGCACAGAGCCACCTTCTGCTCCAAAAAAGACTTGAAAGGCTCAGTGTGCACACAGCCATATGATATCGCTTTTTTCCTGGTGGCAGCTGCTTCAAGAAAGTACCAGCTAACTTTTTCCTTAAGCAGTTTTGCAGGTGGCATTTCTGTAGCTTTTTGTGGCGGCTCTGCCACTGGTGTCTTTTTTTTTTTCCTGTACTTTTCATTATATTGTCACTTCTATTACCCACTGCACAGTTTCCAAACCCTGAAATTGTTAAAAGAAGTCACAAAGTCTGATCATGTGCACAGAAAATGTTCAGAATCTGTCTGAACAATATGTCACGTGCACATATCCTTACATAATGTAGTTTTTATTATTTATTATCGCAAAGGTTTTTTTTTAGTTTTTCTGGTTTAAAAATGCACATAAGATTAAGTAAGGACCTGATTCCTTATTGTATTTGTGCCTTTCTTTGGGGAAGGGAGAAGCTAGTTTTTGGGGGGTTCAATGTGCTTTTTTTTTTTATTTGCACCTTATTCTTCTTTTGATTCTTGTTGATGACTCGCCCACCGGGTCGGGGGCTACTCGTTACCGGGCCGCGGTTCTTCTACTGGGTCGCTGCGGTGGCCTTGCCCTGTTCCATGATCCTCGGCAGTGTCAATAAAGATGGGGATGGGGATGATGGGAGTAGTTGTTCTCCTCAGCTTTGCAGAATTCAAGGACCGGGCCATCTGAGTGATGTGTGAACCATCTCGGACCAATCCTGTGTCAACTACAAAGATAAAGATGGATGCTATAGAACAGGCTGTGGAAAAGGACCCCCCGATGATTGGTGACTTGTTCCAGGAACTGATCAAGAGTGTGTCTGCCCTAACCCAATGCAATGCAATCCAAACAGGTGAAACAGCAACTGGTGTCCATTGAACTGGCTTCCAGTGCTGATGACCTTCCCTGGCGATGACGCGGCAAGGACCCTTTGTCCCAAGTTCCTGATCGGTATACTGCCGACGAGCAGTTCACCTGTCGCCGTTGTGGTAAAGCAGGACATTTTGCAAGGGGCTGTCACATGAGTATCCAGAACCAGGGGGCCGGGATCCGTTCCCTGGTACAGCCATCTCCAGAAGCAGCAGTAAAGACAGAGTGATAGAAGATGTTTTCTCATATAAAAGTTAAACTTAAGCGGGCTTTACACTCTACGATCTCGCTAGCGAGATCGCAAGCGATCGTACCCACCCCCATCGGTTGTGCGACACGGGCAAATCGCTGCCCGTCGCGCACAACCTCCTTAGTCCCCGTCACACGGACTTACCTTCCCTGCAGTGAAAGGACAGAACCTGAAGTGTACATGGTGAGTATTTGCTCTTCTTGGAAATCATTGCTCTTAAAGCAAGTTACATATTTGTAATAAGCTTTGCTTGTCTAGCAAAACACTCTCAAACCAAGTTATTCATTCCAAGGTTCCACTGTATTTTGTCAATAAAATTGATTATTTGGATTTATATTTCTGGTGATCCCATTAATTACACACCTTCTTTTTCTTCTATATTGTCCTGTATTTTCAGGTGTGTTATTTGGATTGATCCCACTCCTTATAGCCGTAGTGCCCTCATAACCTTCCTTCTTGATCATCCTCCCCGGGGTAACCCCGCTCTGCTTGTGGGGAGCGATACTATCCTGGCTGCGACCTTCATCATCAGTCCCGGAGAGCAGCACCCGCAGTGGCGGTCCGTCTCTGGCCGTGGACCACAGGTGGTGTCACGATCTAAAAAGACTTTCCTCACCATCACTACCACCCTCATCCTCCATCCTTCCTCCCGTCCACCACCTTCCCTCCCTCCTGTACGCCTCGGGGTCACAAAACTGGGCCGGGCCAGGCCAGCCCGTGACGACGCAGAAGATCTGCACCCCCGGCCCGGTGATGTGTCGGGTGAAAACCCCTCGACCCCAAGGTGTTACATATGTGTGTACCTCCTCCTCCTTTCCCAAATGCCTCTTCTGATCAGTAGCCCCTGCACCACGTCATACGTGCATCATGTCTCAACGATATCGTCATACAGGACCTACCAGTCAAAAGAGGCACCGGCCATTCTGGCGATACAAAGACAACTCCAGTCTGCCAGAATGGGAGCCGCTGTCTGTTCTGGGTCATGGAGAGTGATTTTTAGAGTAGGACCCCACTATATGATATGCGTACACCATATAAGACAACAATTTCATATTCCTTACAATATGCATTTACCCATGAAAGGGTTAAATCACCCAGCAAATAATTTGAGATAACTTAGTAAAAAAGTTACTGTAGCCGAACGACCGACGTCGAATAACATCTTACTTTTCTTTCCCAAACACCGAAAGCCAAGAAAAACAGTTGTGAACCATTAGGAAGATATAAAATAGAACCGTCGATAAATGGCGCTTCTCAAAAAAAAGTTTATTTTACAAAATGTATTAGTGGGGCGGCCCGTTCACCCCGGGGCCGGCACATTCGCCATAGTGTTGGTTTCCAAACTCTGCAGACAGCAGATAATTTGATGTTACACTGTTCTGCTTTTTTGCACGGCTCTTGTTACATGTCACCTTTTTTGTTGCTTTGGGCAGAAGAACTGCAAATTATGTAGGACTATACCGATCATTTGTTTAACTAAACTGTGGCCAAAGGCAAATTCGGTAAATGATACAAGGTTCTGTGTTAGTGACGATAAAGCGTTGTTGCGTGGCTTGCAATAGAAAACATTTTTCACATTTTTTTTAAGCCATCTATCCCCGCAGCAAAAGTATGAATTGGGTCCCCTGCCCCGTAAAAAAAAATCAGCGGAGTAAGTGGGGGTCACGTGCATAGGAGCTGTTACAAAATGGTTTACCTCCCAATCCTGAAAAAAGGAACAGGGGCATGATTGCTGTACAGGCACAAAAATAGTCCCCCTACTAAAGCCCCTAAGTGTTCTCACCAACTATGTTACCCCTTTTCATGGCTCTCATACACTATAATACCCCCCTACAGACACCCAACATAACCTGATAGTGCATTCCCCCAGACTATTTGTCTTTATAGTACCCCAACACAGTATGATGCCCCCACAAACTGTAAGATGCCGCCACATACAGTATGATGCACCCACAATATCCCAACACAATATCATGCCTTCACATACTGAATGATGCCCCCACATTGCTCCCAACACAATATGATGCCCCCACACACTGTATGATCCCCACATTGTTCCCAACACAGTATGATGCCCGCACACACATTATGATTCGCCCACAGTACCCCAACACAATATGATGCCCCCACACACTGTATGATGCCCCCACATTGCTCCCAATGCAGTATGATACCCCCACGCACAGTATAATTCCCTCACAGTACCCCAACACAATATGTTGCACCCACAACACTGTATGTGTGAAGCCCCTCAAGTGCTGTGTCGGTGCATTACCTTCAGGGACTCCACGCAGCTGGATCCTGTCACAGGTAGGAGATCTTCTTCTAGGATTGTCGTGACGCCACTCTCAGAATTGCGGTCAGTGGGGACCGCCACTGCAGATTAAGGGATGCCTGGGGCTGATGGTGGGTGCAGTCGGTTGTAATAGCCTCCTGAGAGTGAGGCAAGCCCCAGGGCCCTGTGTAGGTGTGTAGAACCACAAGGCGCAGAATACCTCCACACAAGCAGAATGTCTTTCAGGGGTTTTACTCACTGTTGATGGCAGGGTGAGTAACCCGGGCGTAGCTGGGATGAACCAGGCTGGAACCAGGTATCCTTCAGGCTGACTGATGAGGGTGGCTACCGACTCGCCTTCCTTAACCCTTCTGTGGTTTGTGGTAACCCCGACTTTTAGTCCCTATGGGGGTCACCCAGGGAAGTAACTGCTCCCCTCGTTTGTTTGCCGTTTGCTTGTCGCCTGGACCAGATCACTCCAGCTGCTTGCCTCCTGTGAACTATGGGCCCTAACTGTGGCTACGTGGCTGCGGCTTTTGTGGTGTTGTGGCGTGGGCTTTAAGGGCCCCACACCGGCAGGTTTAGCAAGGAAAGGTGGATCTATCCCCGCATCGGGATCTGCCGCCCGTTTGGGCCTGGTACTCCCTGACAGTCTCCTTACTTTCCACTACACTGCTCTCTCTCCAGCTGTGTGTGGTGTTCGGGCAGCACTCCCAGGTGACCGTTCTCCCCCGTCGGTAGTCACTGCGCGGACGCTGTTAGACTGCAACAGCTCCAGGGTCTGCTTCTGCTCTTCCTGAGCTGCACACTAAACTGGCTCACTCGTGGGACCTGCGCTGCTGCTCCTGTCTGAGCTCCACTTCCATGCTCCTCACTCCTCCACACTCTGCTTCAGACTGTTTACTCCTCCTCCTCTTTTCCCCTTGTGCCTGCCTACGCCACCTAGCAACCAGGCTCTCTACCAGACCCCTTGAGTGGAGATGGAGTCTTCGCCCCCTCCACTCTTCAAGTGGAGGTGAAGGCTTTGCCCCCTCCTGGGATCCCCAGGGGTCCTCCCAAAGGTACATGTGTGAGACCTGATCACTATGCGCCTGTGTAGTCACACCTCGGTCAGCCTTCTGGATTACCTGTATTGTACTGTCCCCAGCATGGGTGCAGTACTCAGTGGTGCCTGACCAGGTCAGGGGCGCCACATTCCCCCTTAGTTATCACCAGCACGTCCTCGGGCTGCAAGACAACATTTTAAAATGCATAAAACAGTAAAACATGGTAAAACATTTTAAAACCACCAGGTACCATACATCACCACCCTCCACCCACAAGTCCGTTAACCCACCCAAACCCTTTCAGGAGGCAGGTCACCGGTCCTTTTGGTAACCAGGTCTGGGCCATCCGTTTCCCCAGACCTTTCCTCCAATCTGCCTCTCCTGTTGGCCGCGCCTTCAGCCACTTCTGGCAGGATGTAGAGGCGGCTTTCATGGTCTGGTGGTCTTCAGGGCATACCTGGCCTGGTGAAGCCGCGCCTTCAGCCACTTCTGGCAGGATCCAGAGGCGGCCTTCACGGTTGGTGCTGACCAGGTACCCTCTTTGTGGTGGAGAGCCAGGCCCCATAAACAGGCATGCTCTCTGGTTGCAGACGAGCCAAGCCCCTAAACAGGCTGACTCTGGTGGTGGTGGTGCCCTCTGGTGTAACTATTTACACTGCGAGAGTTTGTGGCTATAGCCAGTTCATAGCCTTAAGGTTCATTTCTCACATTAGTTTATGTGGGCACATCTCTTAAACAGTAACGTTGCAAACTTTCAAACTGGTCAAACAGTAACTTCTCTTCTTACTTTACTTTACATAGATTCCTCCTTACCAGGGCTTGGGCCTGTAGGGCTGCGGCACCTGTTGGTTTCTCGATCTCTTTCATCGTCCGTAGTGGTCTCATCAGTGGGTTCTTTGTCTGTTCTTTCTCTATCTCTGTCTTTTCTTTCTTCCTCTGTGTCTGTTTCTTTTTCTTGTGGTATGGAGACAACTGGGTTGCTATAGGAATCTCTGGTACATGGCGTAACGTCAAGTGCATACCATCCTCTTTCTCCCTGATGCATTGTGAATTCCACTGTATCTCCCATCTGTAAGTTCCTTCCAGGATGTCCTCTGGGCAGATGAGCTCTAACGTCTCTTCTATTGACAAAAATGCCGTCCTTCATACCAGGTGCAACTATAAAGCCGTATCCTGATTTTAGGCTGAAATCTTCTACTACACCACGACAAAGGGGTCCTCTCACCTGGGCTTTGGCTCTTCTCAGGAACCGTTTCTCCTCTAGGTCTCTGGCCGTTATTTCATCTTTCTGTTCTGGGGACTGCGGTGCAGGGAAAGACTGGGTTCTGTTACGGCGCCGTGTCTTGCGGACTGGATTCTGCGAGGTACAGCTTACAAGCTCCCAGGTGAGGCTTTTGGGCAGATCTTCTTCAGCGGAAGGTATCGGGTCTTCTTCGTCCCAGCGGGAGTATGGCAACATCTCTGGCTCGGGGTATGAATCCACTGCTGATGGCTCCGGGGTCAGCTCCTCAGCTTCCTGGCCTCCCCTCCCCCTTAGTTCTTCCGAACACTCCTGTGGTGGCAGCGCCGGGGATGGGTGGTCATCAGCAGGCCCGGGCGGGGGACTCTTTGGCGTGGTTGCTGCAGAAGTCGCCTTGGGGGTATGCGGAGGGAGCAGATACCGGTCCACCATCTCCTGTGGGAACTTGGCCTCCAGGTCAGCCTTCAGTCTCCAGTATTCGGGGTCCGCACCTATCAGGGACGTCCTAGCAGGGACTTCTTTAGACTGGGGAGCGGTGTCTGCTCTGGCCTTGCAGGCCGGGGTAAACAATGGTACGTCTGTCTTTTCTTGGCGGGCCGCGCCCTGTATGGCGGCGGCCTGGTCTTGGCGGGCCGCGCCTGGCATGGCGGCGGCCTGGATCAGCGTCGCTGTTGCAGCTGGCGTCTTAGCGGGCTTCGCTACTATGGCCGGTTCTTGGCGGGCCGGGCAGGGCATCGCTGCGGCGGCCTGGATCGGCGTCGCTGTCGCGATGGGATCTTTGCAGGCTGGGCTGGGCGTCGCTGCAGCGATCTGGGCTTGGCGGGCCGCACCTGACGTGGCGGCGGCCTGGTTCAGCACCTCACTTGCGGCGCGGACGAGCGTTGCTGCTGCGGTGGGGTCTCGGCGGGCCGGGCCTAGCATGGCGGCGGCCTGGGTCAGCGTCACACCTGCGGCGCGGATGAGGGTCGCGGTGGCAGCCGGTTCTCTACGGGCCGAGCAGGGCATCGCTGCGGCGGCCTGGGCTTGGCGGGCCGGGCAGGGCATCGCTGCTGCGGCCTGGTCCAGCGTCGCCGCGCCGGGCGCCTCTTCAGGGACCGCGGGCGTGGCAGCAGGGGTCGGGGCACTCGCGCTGGCAGGGGCAACACTGGACTCACCCATCGGTGGCACCATCGTGGTCTGAGTTGTCGCCGCTCGGTCTGGCACTCGTCGCGCAGCTTTTTCCTCATAGGCCTGCACCGCGGCAGCCATCTCCAGAAGCTCCATGCGTTCCTCTCTGATCTGCTCCACGACCCGGGTCTCCAGTCGGTCGCAGAACTGGGCAAGCTCCCGATACCACCAGGCAGCGGAGCCTGGTTCTGGGTCTCTGCGTTCAGACGCCATTTCCTCTGCGCCTTCTTCTGCACGATTTCCCAGCAGCGGACTCGTTGCTGCCTCCAGTTGCAGGCTCTTCAGTTTCTGCTCTGCCTCTTCCAGCAGCAGGCTTCTGGCTCCCTTTCTGTCCCGACGTCTCTGAACGCCTCCGCTCTCTTCACTTGCGAGGTCAGGACTCTGCAGGGGATCTCTGGGTAGCCACACCTCTTCGTGGGCGGTAACTTCTCCCAGCGCGGGCTGCTGTTGTTTTTCAGCGCGCTTTTCATGGTGGCAATATGGCGGCGCTTCCAATTTTTCAAGCGGACCGCCCAGGCACATGGTCACCTGTCTGAACAGGTCTAGTCCTTATCCTGTTCGTGACGCCAGATGTGAAGCCCCTCAAGTGCTGTGTCGGTGCATTACCTTCAGGGACTCCACGCAGCTGGATCCTGTCACAGGTAGGAGATCTTCTTCTAGGATTGTCGTGACGCCACTCTCAGAATTGCGGTCAGTGGGGACCGCCACTGCAGATTAAGGGATGCCTGGGGCTGATGGTGGGTGCAGTCGGTTGTAATAGCCTCCTGAGAGTGAGGCAAGCCCCAGGGCCCTGTGTAGGTGTGTAGAACCACAAGGCGCAGAATAACTCCACACAAGCAGAATGTCTTTCAGGGGTTTTACTCACTGTTGATGGCAGGGTGAGTAACCCGGGCGTAGCTGGGATGAACCAGGCTGGAACCAGGTATCCTTCAGGCTGACTGATGAGGGTGGCTACCGACTCGCCTTCCTTAGCCCTTCTGTGGTTTGTGGTAACCCCGACTTTTAGTCCCTATGGGGGTCACCCAGGGAAGTAACTGCTCCCCTCGTTTGTTTGCCGTTTGCTTGTCGCCTGGACCAGATCACTCCAGCTGCTTGCCTCCTGTGAACTATGGGCCCTAACTGTGGCTACGTGGCTGCGGCTTTTGTGGTGTTGTGGCGTGGGCTTTAAGGGCCCCACACCGGCAGGTTTAGCAAGGAAAGGTGGATCTATCCCCGCATCGGGATCTGCCGCCCGTTTGGGCCTGGTACTCCCTGACAGTCTCCTTACTTTCCACTACACTGCTCTCTCTCCAGCTGTGTGTGGTGTTCGGGCAGCACTCCCAGGTGACCGTTCTCCCCCGTCGGTAGTCACTGCGCGGACGCTGTTAGACTGCAACAGCTCCAGGGTCTGCTTCTGCTCTTCCTGAGCTGCACACTAAACTGGCTCACTCGTGGGACCTGCGCTGCTGCTCCTGTCTGAGCTCCACTTCCATGCTCCTCACTCCTCCACACTCTGCTTCAGACTGTTTACTCCTCCTCCTCTTTTCCCCTTGTGCCTGCCTACGCCACCTAGCAACCAGGCTCTCTACCACACCCCTTGAGTGGAGATGGAGGCTTTGCCCCCTCCACTCTTCAAGTGGAGGTGAAGGCTTTGCCCCCTCCTGGGATCCCCAGGGGTCCTCCCAAAGGTACATGTGTGAGACCTGATCACTATGCGCCTGTGTAGTCACACCTCGGTCAGCCTTCTGGATTACCTGTATTGTACTGTCCCCAGCATGGGTGCAGTACTCAGTGGTGCCTGACCAGGTCAGGGGCGCCACATATGATCCCCACATTGTTCCCAACACATTATGATGCCCCCACACACTGTATGATGCCCCCATATTGCTGCCAACAGAGTATGATGTCCCCACACACTGTATGATTCCGCCACAGTACCCCAATGCAATATGATGCCCTCTTACACTGTATAATGACTCCACAGTACACCCAACACAGTATGATGCCCTCATGCACTGTATGATGTCCCCATAGTACCCCGAACACAGTATGTTGTGCCCACACTGTATGATTCCCCCACATTACTCCCAACAGAGTATGATGCCCCCACACATTATTAGGATCCACAGTCAAGAAACGTATTGACTAACAAAATTTTTAAAAAAAATACTTAGCTAGTTCCATTACCCTGATGCACAGGGTCTGTACCATATGTGGACTGAGGCTGGGATTAGAAGGGCGTGATTTGGTGATGTCATCTTGTCTGCTATACTGAGAGCTTGATGTACATGCTGAGAAGTGGAGCAGAGAGCTGTTGGCTCCCTGCGCCATTTTATTCAACTGTATCTACAACCTGAAGACCCAGATACTGTTGAAATCAAGATACTAGGCGGGGGGGGGGGGGGGGGGGGGAATTGAGAAGGGTGTAAATATTCAGCACCAAGTTCCCACCCTACCAACTCATGGGCCCCACAGTAGCTGCCTGGCTGCCACTGTTGGTGGTATTGACTCGCCCACCCCAGGGCTATGGGACACCCGGTGCCGGGCCGGACTAGTCCGGTGGTAGTCAGTGGTGGCTGGGCCCGGCTCCGTGGCCCTGGTGGGTGTCAGTTGAATGTGTGGCTTGGTTGTTAAAGGGTGTTCGTGACGCCACCTGTGGTATGCGGCTATTAAGCCGCCGCTGCTGTGTGAGGCCTCCGGGATGATGTTATGGCAGCAGTGTTGGTACTGCTCCCCACAGGTGGAGCAATGCCCGGGGCACAGTTGGTGCTTGTAAGTGTCTATGTAGGTGGAATAACAGAGACGAGTCCAAGGTGCAGTTCCAGTTCTTTTACTCACTGTTTCTGTCACACTTGCAAGGACCCTCAGACTGCTGGGACCACTGTCAGGGACCTCCGCCTTCTGGGTGATTCCGAGCGTGAAATCCGGTTCCCTCTCTTTAGTGTCCCTTTTTCTGCTGACTTCACTAGCCTTGCCTTAGGTAGATGGACTTGGCTTGGCCTCCATTACAGCCTCCAGGCTGGGGGGTCACCTGTCGGCTGATTTCCCCTTTTCTGAAGATCTGCTCTGGGTTCTGGCCCTGGGAGCTTGCAATTCCCTGGGCCTCGGTTTTTACTGTCTGGAGACTGTCTTTTCACTCCTTCAGCGTCTAGGGACCGTCCCCCTGTCGCAGCTAGTCGCTCCACCGATGTCGCTGTGGAACGGGCCACCGCAGCCTGCAGCTACCCGTAGCGCCTCTGGGCCCTCGGCAGCGGTACCCAACAAGGACTGCTCGTGGCACCTTACAGGACTACCCGTGGCCCTGCGACTCCTTCTCTTCTCGTCCTACATGCTCACTCCTCACTCTCCCACTCCCTGAGCGAACTGACTAAACTTCACCTTCCTGTCTCTGTCTGCTCTCTGGTGGCTCCTCCCACCTCCCCAGTTGCTAAGCTACCACCCTATGGGAGCAGGGATGGGTCTTACAGCCCCTCTCAGCATGCAGCATGGGAGGGTTGCCTGCCACTTTCCCTGGTCCTGTGTGTCCCTAGCAATGGGTGTAGTGTGGATTTACCAGGGGACCGGAGTTCACCCTCTTCCTCTCCCAGAATGGGCATTACACCGCAGATGGGGTGCAATGACCTGTGGCGACGGAAGCCTCAGGGGCGCCACACTCCCCCACAGCAAATCCCAGCACGTCCTCGGGCTGAAAAACAACAAAAACATGTGGAGACACTGCAAAAACATTTTTGTATGCAATAACATAAAACAATAAAACATTTCTTCCCTTTATGGGAGGCACATGAAAGTAAACGTTGCAAACTTCTTATAAAGAAAAATTCTAAGTGTGCACTTCCAGTCCATTGCACGGTTTGGGCACATCCCCCATAATTCTGGTAGGGGGCACAACAGGTGCAACTAATTACATTCTTGGCTACTACAAGTCCAGTAGCCCGACAGTTCGTTTCAATCAAACAAAGTGACATCTTCGACCAGCCATTAAGTCCAATGGCCTGGTTACATAAGACATATCAACAACATACCAGCCATTAAGTCCAATGGCCTGGTAGGACATACACATACATTTCCACCGGGGCCCACATTCCAGTTCAGTGGCCCGGTAGCACTTAACATGGGGGGGGGTGACGTCTTCGCAAAGAATCAGGGGCGGCACAGTAGGAAAGGGTGTCATCTTCGAAAAGAATAAGGGGCAAACAGGGGCTATTTACAGTTCAGCAGCTCTTCATCTTTACTCTTCATTGCAGGGGTCCTTCTTTGGCAGGGCCCTGGGCAGCATGTAGGCCATGGAGATCCTGGTCTGCGTTTCTTGCGTGGCTGTCACAGGACCTCTGCTCAGTTCTGTGACCTGGGTCTGCCTTGAGGTAGTGCTGCGGCTGCTGCTGACAGGAGAGACGCCGCACGCTGGCATAGTGCGGCGCCACTCCGGTTCTTCTGAGGCCGTCTCCTCCCGGGCCTCCCGCTCCTGCTGGTACTCCTGCACCAATCTCCGGCAGGTCAGCTCGTTTGCCAGTGCGGTTTCCTTGGGGCGCTGCGTCCCAGTGCACTCCCGGGGATGTCGCTCCCAGGAGACTCACAGGGGGACTCGGTAGGGGGCCCACTAGCTGGTCGGGGTCCACCCCTCCCCAGGCTCCGTCTGCGGGGGTTTCGGGCAGGCCTCCGGTGCCCCACCGAGCATTTGCGGGGCTGGCGGGGAAGGCCTGCGGGACAGTGGAGGGACAGGGCGGTGGCGCTTGGTGGGTCAGTGGGTCCGGACGGGTCGGGGCTTCACATTGCTCACCCGGTCGCTGCTCCGCGGCCTCCATCCTGTGGCCCACACTCTCCGGCACCATCGGTGTTTCACTCCGCCGGTCCACCTCTGCTTGCAGGTTACGCAGTCTCCGAGCCAGGATTCGCATTTCCTCCCGGAGCAGGTCCAGCTCGGGATCCATCTTCCCGGTCCCAGGTGTACACTCCTGCAGCCTCTCTGCCATGCTGCCGACCTGGGGAACGCTTGCTGGATTACTGCTCGGGTGCTCGACCACGCCACTCGGCTTCTCCCTTTCCCTTCTCGGCGGCGGGGCCGGAGGCTGCACTTGCATCTGGCGCCAGACTGGCGCCCAGCCCACCACGACCGGCATCACTCCGCTTGCGATAAGGTACATTTTCGTTGTCTGCTGGTCTGGCTTTTTAAACTCTGTCTGCCAGCCGGCCAGCTTATTTGGTCACCACTTCTTTTTCTTCCGCTTTCTATGGCGGGCACCGCTTCGCGCGCTTTTCTTGGACAAGGGGGCGGGGCTTCTCTTCGCGCCCTTTCTTCTTGCACGCCCCCCTTCTTCCCGCTCTCAGCAGCGCTAATGGCGGCGGTTTCTCAGTAAAGTACACAATTCTTCAGGCGCACAGTACCCGGTTAGACCGGGCACGAAATCCTGTTCGTGACGCCAAAATTGACTCGCCCACCCCAGGGCTATGGGACACCCGGTGCCGGGCCGGACTAGTCCGGTGGTAGTCAGTGGTGGCTGGGCCCGGCTCCGTGGCCCTGGTGGGTGTCAGTTGAATGTGTGGCTTGGTTGTTAAAGGGTGTTCGTGACGCCACCTGTGGTATGCGGCTATTAAGCCGCCGCTGCTGTGTGAGGCCTCCGGGATGATGTTATGGCAGCAGTGTTGGTACTGCTCCCCACAGGTGGAGCAATGCCCGGGGCACAGTTGGTGCTTGTAAGTGTCTATGTAGGTGGAATAACAGAGACGAGTCCAAGGTGCAGTTCCAGTTCTTTTACTCACTGTTTCTGTCACACTTGCAAGGACCCTCAGACTGCTGGGACCACTGTCAGGGACCTCCGCCTTCTGGGTGATTCCGAGCGTGAAATCCGGTTCCCTCTCTTTAGTGTCCCTTTTTCTGCTGACTTCACTAGCCTTGCCTTAGGTAGATGGACTTGGCTTGGCCTCCATTACAGCCTCCAGGCTGGGGGGTCACCTGTCGGCTGATTTCCCCTTTTCTGAAGATCTGCTCTGGGTTCTGGCCCTGGGAGCTTGCAATTCCCTGGGCCTCGGTTTTTACTGTCTGGAGACTGTCTTTTCACTCCTTCAGCGTCTAGGGACCGTCCCCCTGTCGCAGCTAGTCGCTCCACCGATGTCGCTGTGGAACGGGCCACCGCAGCCTGCAGCTACCCGTAGCGCCTCTGGGCCCTCGGCAGCGGTACCCAACAAGGACTGCTCGTGGCACCTTACAGGACTACCCGTGGCCCTGCGACTCCTTCTCTTCTCGTCCTACATGCTCACTCCTCACTCTCCCACTCCCTGAGCGAACTGACTAAACTTCACCTTCCTGTCTCTGTCTGCTCTCTGGTGGCTCCTCCCACCTCCCCAGTTGCTAAGCTACCACCCTATGGGAGCAGGGATGGGTCTTACAGCCCCTCTCAGCATGCAGCATGGGAGGGTTGCCTGCCACTTTCCCTGGTCCTGTGTGTCCCTAGCAATGGGTGTAGTGTGGATTTACCAGGGGACCGGAGTTCACCCTCTTCCTCTCCCAGAATGGGCATTACACCGCAGATGGGGTGCAATGACCTGTGGCGACGGAAGCCTCAGGGGCGCCACAGTATGATAGTACTGCAGCTAATCACTGAGCTTATCAGCTCTTCCCAGAAGACAGCATGAGCTGCTGAAGTCACTGATTAGCTGCTGCGCTATCGTTGTAATATCAGCGCTGCAGACAACAACAGACACCTGGTCAAAGCTCAGTTTGTTATTTTCAAACAAGTTTGGAAATACGAGCTTATATCACTACATCTTAAACCCAGGCAGGAAAAAGGGATTTTCCAATTTATCACATGAGATGAGCGAATCGAATGAGCGAACCCTGCTCCAGTGGCCATGTAAGGCGGGTGCGATGTCGGTGGGGTCAAATTGAAAGTGACGCACATCCGGCATCGCATGCGACATCGTAGTGTGTAAAGCCTAGATGATACGATTAACGAGCGCAAAATCGTCGTAATCGTATCATCGGTGCAGCGTCGGCGTAATCCATAATTACGCTGACGCGACGGTCCGATGTTGTTCCGCGCTCCTGCGGCAGCACACATCGCTGTGTGTGAAGTCGCAGGAGCGAGGAACATCTCCTACCGGCATCACCGTGGCTTCCGTAGGCTATGCGGAAGGAAGGAGGTGGGCGGGATGTTTACATCCTGCTCATCTCCGCCCCTCCGCCGCAATTGGCCGCCTGCCGTGTGACGTCGCTATGACGCCGCACAACCCGCCCCCTTAGGAAGGAGGCGGGTCTCCGGCCAGAGCGACGGTTGCAGGACAGGTGAGTGCATGTGAAGCTGGCGTAGCGATAATGTTCGCTACGCCAGCTATCACACTATATCGTACCTGCGACGGGGGTGGGGACTATCGCGTGCGACATCGCAGCATCGGCTTGCGATGTCGCAACGTGCAAAGCCGCCCTAAGTATTTCATGGTTACCGGATGGGAGCCCCGGCAAAACCTGTTACTACCTGGCTGTCGACATTCCCGGCTCCTCTTTTGATTCACCAGGCTGTCACAAAGTCATGAAAATTTCTCCTCTGTGTTACACTGGCTGCAACTGCTATATTTCCCCCCCCCCATAAGCTAGCAATAATGACGGTTGTGATTGGCCATCTCTTGACCGAAACCCAATGCTCAGCCTGAGCGTCGGTCTTTTGATCCAAACGCAATGCTCAGACTGACCATGGGTCACATGACCCAAATGTAATGTTTGGCCTGACCTAGGGTCTCTTGACCCGAAATACAATGCTCGGACTGACCGTGGATCTCTTGATCCAAACGCAATGCTTGACCTGACCATGGGTCTCTTGACCCAAATGCAATGCTTGGCCTGACCATAGGTCTCTTGACCAAAATGCAATGCTCAAACTGACCGTGGGTTTCTTGACCCGAACGCAATGCTCTGACTGATCGTGGTTCTCTTGACCCGAACGCAATGCTTGTATTGACCATGGGTCTCTTGACCAAAACGCAATGCTCTCCTTGACCATGGGTCTCTTGATCCAAATGCAGTGCTCGGCCTGACCTTGGGTCTCTGGACTGAAACGCAATGCTCAGACTAACCGTGGGTCTCTTACATCATGGCCGCCCCTACTTTGCTGAAAAGTTTAATGAAGTTTTTGAGAGCCGCATTCGCTCTCCAAAGAGAGAACAGAAGGAGACGGCTTGTCGGGTGTAGAAAACCCGAGAGCTGGCATCTCCGCATGCCGTGCGCCCATCGCCATCTACATTTGAAGCTCTGTTCATGTCTGTGACAGCTATAACCTCAGTCCAGGAGGGATTAAAGCTGCTCAGGCTTTAATGGAATGTACAAAACACAAGTTTATTTTCCAGCAACATAATAGTAGCTCTCAACATACAGAGCCACGCAAGACCTGTCAGAAAGCAGAGACCACACGCCGAGCACGCTGCAGGCACAGTTTATGAGCACATGAAATATAGGAGCAATGAGACATGACAGCCAGTGGGCTGATCTCAAGTAATGAAATGCCCTGGGTGACAAAACCGCAAATAGCAGCTTTTTCTGTAACCCTCTCACTACTAGTGACACAAGCCGCACTGATTACTTTCAGATGGGTTGTGTCGGTGATAATGCTGATAAAGTTGGCGTTGCTTTGAAGCTGACAGTAAAATGAAGATTTCATCCTTCGAATCCTAATCTTTAAGCCATGACACAATGTCATCTTCCATCTATGAGTGACAGATGTGTAGTGGGCTGCACGCGCTAACGCCGTGCCATGATCGGGGGGTGCAGCTTCTAGATTAGAAACACAATGAAGGTGTATGATAAGTTCTGATGTTGGTTTTTGCTACCAAAATGTCTTTATACAATGAAAGTTGCTGTACGTACATGCACGCACGTGATATAGCAATATAACAATCATATTTGCTGATCTAATAATTTACTGTAGTTGCTTTAAGTTGTGAACATATAGTAGGGAATGGCGATTATTGCACTTACATCATTTATATGGTAAGTTGCTGCAGTGAGAAAGATCACTATTAAATCTGAAGGCTGGGTTCAGACGGCTGTATATTAAGGGTGCTTCACACGCTGCGACATCGCTAGCGATTGCTAGCGTTGTCGCGAGCGATAGCACCCGCCCCCGTCGTTCGTGCGATATGTGGTGATCGCAGCCGTAGCGAACAATATCGCTACGGCAGCGTCACACGCACATACCTGTTCAGCGACGTCGCTGTGACCGCCGAACAATCCCTCCTTCAAGGGGTAGGTGCGTTCGGCGTCACAGCGGCATCACAAAACAGCCGCCCAATAGAAGAGGAGAGGAGGAGATGAGCAGCCGGAACATGCCGCCCACCTCCTTCCTTCCTTCCTTCCTCCTTTCCCGTAGACGCAGGTAAGATGATGTTCCTCGTTCCTGCGGTGTCACACACAGCGATGTGTGGTGCCGCAGGAACGACGAACAACCAGCGGCATGCACCACCAACGATATTATGAAAAGGAGCAACGATTTTTGACGTTTTTGAGATCCTTGATTGTCGCTTTTTTTAAGGCGGCGTTACACGCTGTCATCAGAGTCACGGATTCCGTGATGCACATCCAGCATCGTTCGCAACGTTGTTGCGTGTGACACCTACGAGCGACTCTGAACGATCGCAAATAGGTTGAAAATCGTTGGTTGTTGACACGTTGTTCAGTTTAAAAATATTGTTCGTCGTTTGGAACGCAGCAGACATATTGCTACGTTTGACACCCTGATAACGACGAACAACATCCAAACGACCGCCTTGGTCAAACAATATATCGCTGAACGATTCTGCGTCGGTTGTGAGATCGTTACGTGTGACCGCTAATAAACGACCTATAAGCGATCTCGGCAAATCGTAACCACGATCTGGGCGTGTCACATCGCTCATGAGATCGTCAGATAATTCATAGCGTGTAACGCCGCCTTTAGTCACACACGATATCGCTAACAGCGACGGATGTGCATCACGAACACCGTGACCCTGACGATATATCGTTAGCGATATCGTTGTGTGTAAAGTACCCTTAATGGTCTGTATAAGAACCACAATGCTTTGAGTGACTGTTGGTCTCTTGACCCATTTGCAATGCTCGGACTAACCATGGCCGTCTTTTGACCCAAATGCAATGCTCTGACTCACCGTGGGTCTCTTGACCCAAATGCAAAGCTCGGACTGATCGTGGGTCTCTTGAACAAAATGCAATGCTTGGCCGGATCATGGTTCTCTTGACTCAAACACAATGCTCGGACTGACCATGAGTCTCTTGACCCAAACGCAATGCTTGGACTGACCGTGGGTCTCTTGACAAGCCCAATGCTTGGTTTGAATGTGGATCTCTTGACTGAAACGCAATGCTCGGACTGACCTTTGGTCTCTTGACCGAAAAACAAAGCTCATACTGACCGTGGGTCTCTTGACCCAAATGCAATGCTCAGCCTGACTGTGGGTCTCTTGACCCAAACGCAATGCTTGGCCGGATCATGGTTCTCTTGACCCAAACGCAATGCTCAGACTGACTGTGGGTCTCTTGACCCAAACGCAATGCTTGGCTGGATCGTGGTTCTCTTGACCCAAACGCAATGCTCGGACTGACCATGAGTCTCTTGACCCAAACGCAATGCTTGGAGTGACCGTGGGTCTCTTGACCCAAACTCTCATTCTCATTTATGGCTGTAAATTCAGGTCAGAAGATCAGGACATTGATGGTCCTTATACAGACCAAAAAATACACCCATCTGAATTCATTCTGAAGGGGTTGTGCAAGATTAATTAGAATTAGGACAAAGACAGGTAAAGGCCCTTTCCAACAGGCCAATAATGGGCATTCATAAGAGCCAGCCATCGGAATCATGTCAACAAAAGAGCAAATCGCTCATTCGTCTGTCGTTTGGATTGTTGTCGGCAGTAGTTTGTCCCGTGTAAATGGGATGTGCTGCCGACAATGCACGCGCTGGGGTTAGAATGAGTATATTACCATCCGTGTAATTGGACTTTAATGCTTTAAAATGATGAAAAAAACAATACTTACCTGGTGAAGCCCCTGCAGTTCCATCTCTGCCTCTCCACTGGCCCTCTCCAGTTTTTGCTTACTGGACTGCACAGATGATGTCTTGTATACAACATATGCTTGCTGCAGCCAGTCACTGGCCTGGACAGTGCACTTAAGGCCAGTGATTGGCTGCAGCAGTCATGTATTGCAGATAGGTAGTCGCCATTATAGGGGAACAGGGGAGCAGCAGACTGGTCTCGTACACGTGAATAATGCTTATTTTGGTATTTTAACACAATACTTTCCTTTCCCCTTCTGATTAGCCATTGGGATGGCTAATAACACCCATGCCATCCATCCTCTCTGTATAACAAGTACAATTAAGTTCCTCTTTAAAATCTAGTTGCCAGTACTTTATACATTGCTGTTTTTTTCCACTCCCAAGTCCTGCAATGTTGTCTTGAAAGTGCAATTCGCTAAAAATAAGGGACATACCTATTATTCTAGTGGGGATTTGTATTAGTGATGTCATATCAGCACATTAATGCTAATTCACCACATATTATTAAGCAAGATATACAGGACAGGTGGATGGAACATGTTTCATTACTGCGTGATGAGCCTGCACCAGTTTTGTTGGAAGGCACTTGCCATGGAAGTACATAGTTTTTGTATAGAAGATGCATTAAAATAAGATTTTAAATCAAGATTAATTGCTTGATTATATCAAATGCATTGGAGCAATAAAAACAATTCTAAAATGTACATTGTGCAAGACATGTTTTGCTTGCAAACTGCAGACTGTACTTGGAACTGGGCTGGATCGTTTTATCTAAATCCCAAAAGGGATCCACAAATTCAAATACCAACTGGACATGTGAACAGAGCTGGAGAAGATGTGAGAAATGATGAAGCTGCATGATAAAAATGACTAGCTGTGGATTCTTGATTCTTGATCCATGTTCACGATGAGTAAATAGAATAAGGATCTTTCTTCTTTTAACGGCTTTCAGCTCGATGTTGAGCCATGATGACTTAATGGATGAATGCTTTGTAGCTTTGTAAGACTGATCTTGTGCAACCTAGATAGGTCCACCAGGGTCTTCTCCGCCGTTATCTTGATAGTAGCAAGGATAAAGGTGAGAATAAAGGATGACCGCACTCTGTCCGCTGTGAAGGATTTTCTTTTATTCAAACACGTGCATAGTAGAAAGCCGGAGGCACACTGTGAGCTGGCTCCTCAAGACTGGACGACGCCCGTTTCGCCCACAAATTGGGCTTCCACGGGTCCACAACTTGTGGACCCGTGGAAGCCCAATTTGTGGGCGAAACGGCCGTCGTCCAGTCTTGAGGAGCCAGCTCACAGTGTGCCTCCGGCTTTCTACTATGCACGTGTTTGAATAAAAGAAAATCCTTCACAGCGGACAGAGTGCGGTCATCCTTTATTCTCACCTTTATCCATGGATTTTGTTCTATGACGAGGACCCCGCTCCTGGATTGTTGGACTTTCCAGGCTCTCCACCCGGACTCGGGCACAGGCGATACCGCAGACGTTACTGCAGGTAATGTGCAGTGGTGCAGGACTCAATTATCTCCCTTTGCTATACGTCTTGATAGTAGCAAGCCATCGGGTTTCTGGTCTTCCTCTTCGTCTTGTTCCTTCTATTCCTCCGACTATGATGTCCTTCTTCGGTGATTGCTCTCTTCGTATGATGTGTCCAAAGGAGGTGAGTCGTAGCTTGGTGATCTTTGCTTTGAGTGACATGTCTGGTTTGATTTGTTCTAAAATTGATTTGTTTGTTCTTCTTACCATCCATGGTATCGATAACCTCCTTCTACAGCAACACAAATTGAAGGCTTTGATTCTTCTTCTGTCTTGTTTCTTTATTGTCCAAAATTCGCATCCATAGGTGACTAAAGAAAAGACCAGACTATGTGCGAGCCGAGACCAGACTATGTACGAGCCGTCTTTGTCACCAATGAAATGTTCCTCAATTTGAGGACCTTATCCAATGACTTCATTGTTGATTTGTCCATAGGTATTCTCCAATTGACTTCCGATGTCGTCGCTGGATCTTGAGGGATCATTGAAGACCTTTACAACTTTCACGTCATCACCGTTCATCTCAAATGTGTTCCGGTTGTACCTGGCAATAGTCAATATCTTTGTCATCTTTGCATTGAGTAGGAGTCTCATGTTTGAGCTTTCCATCTTGACACTCCATAATAAGTCTTTCATTCCATCTAGGCTTTTTGCTATGAATGTTGTATCGTCTGCGAATTTAAGATTGTTGATGATTCGTCCAACAATTTTGATTCCTTCTTCTTTGAAAATAAGGATAACACCTTAGATTTGCACCTTGAACATCCACCTTCGGCTCTGGCAAATCCTTCCCTTCTTGAGGCATGCGATCTGCGTCCGAAGGGTTAATGTGAAATTGTCTGCTTTATTCAGTAGCCTGGAGTTTGACTGAAACTGTATCCCACATTTAGCCGGCATGTCTCTCACACCTTGTCATTCCGTCCCCGGGTAGGAAACCCTCCCTGTGACCCATTTGCTGTTTGCAGCTCTGTGGCAATGTCATTCAAAGCCTGAAAAAGCTTTTGTACTTTCCTCATTATGGGACCTTGTCCTGCTACTAGTTGTGAAGTCGAAGTGGTGAGAGGACGTTCGTTCTTGGCGTTGTCTAGTATTCATTTTACTAAATTCCTATTATATAGGATATATACAATGTGTCAGCCTTGTAAAAGAGATCTTGTATTTGTTAGATGTTTAGATACTTCTGGCCCCGATTCATCATCGCCTTGCGTGCTTTGCGCATTTTTATGTTTGCACCCAATTCATTATTCTAGTTGTGCCTTTTTTGTAGTCTTTTTTTTATATGGGCTCACCTGTTTATTTATTTTATATATTTTGGTTTTGTGAACGGAGTCTATAAACTCCAGATGTTTTTGGCGACTTCAGCAATTGCAACTTTTTAAAAAGATGCAAATTTTAGGTGCAGCTAATCACAGGCTTCAGCGGGCTGGTAACTTCTGATCATAGCAGGTATAGCTTCTGGCGTGGCCGGAGCTTGATCCACGTGGCTGCTGTTTTGTCAGTCTGTCTCCATTTTTATTTTCAGAACGTCCATGCCTAAAAAAAATAAAAATGTAGCCCCTTTGATAACATTGGTGCAACTTAAGGCCGCTTTACACGCTGCGACATCGCTCAAGCGATCTCGTTGGGGTCACGGAATTAGTGACGCACATCCGGTCGCTTTAGCGATGCTGTTGTGTGTGACACCTTTGAGCGATTTTGCATCATTGCAAAAACGTGCAAAATCGCTCATCGATGACATGGGGGTCCATTCTCTAATATCGTTGCTGCAGCAGTAACGAAGTTGTTCCTCGTTCCTGCGGCAGCACACATCGCTCCGTGTGACACCGCAGGAACGAGGAAGCTCTCCTTACCTGCCTCCCGCCCGCAATGCGGAAGGAAGAAGGTGGGCGGGATGTTCGTCCCGCTCATCTCCACCCCTCCGCTTCTATTGGGCGTCTATTGACGCAGCTGTGACGTCGCTGTGATGCTAAACGAACCGTCCCCTTAGAAAGGAGGCGGTTCGCCAGTCACAGCGACGTCGCAGGGCAGGTAAGTAGTGTGACGGGTCTGGGCGATGTTGTGCGCCACGGGCAGTGATTTGCCCATGTCGCACAACCGATGGGGGCGATACCCACGCTAGCGATATCGGTCACGATATCGCAGCGTGTAAAGCGGCCTTTACATCAGCAGGTTATTGATTCAATCTGGACCTACCAAACATCAGTCTTGATAGATTCTTTACAAACTCTTGAGATCTGTATAGTCATGCAAGGATTTGATTATTTTTTTGCCTTGGAGATTATTGTAACTGAATAAAGGAGGCAACAACTCCAAGAAAGAAAATACTAAATGAAGTCTACGACCCCGAGAGCAGCAAATAGGAATATCATGCTGACTACAACTCAAACATATCTCCCGGATCTGTGCATTCCTTAATCAAGAATCAGAAAAAACATTAGTCCATGCCCTCATCATCTCCCGCCTTGACTACTGCAACCTCCAGCTCTGTGGCCTCCCTTCCAACACTCTTGCACTTCTACAATCTATTCCAAACTCTGCCACCTGATTAATCCACTGCTCCCCTCGCTACTCCCCGGCCTCACCTCTCTGCCAATAACTTCACTGGCTTTCCATTGACCAAAAACTGCAGTTCAAAACAGTAACTATGACTTACAAAGCCATCCACAACCTGTCTCCTCTCTACATCTGTGACCTAATTTCCAGGTACTTACCTGCACATAACCTCAGATCCTCACAAGATCTCCTTCTCTACTCCTCTTTTATCTCCTCTTCCCACAATTGCATGCAAGATTTCTCTCGTGCTTCGCCCATATTCTGGAATGCTCTACCCCAGCATATCAGACTCTCACCTACTGTGGAAAGCTTCAAAAGGAACCTCTTCCAACAAGCCTACAACCTGCAGTAACTCTCAGGTTAGTACACCACTGCGCAACCAGCCCTACCCTCATCTACTGAATCCTCACCAATCCCGTTCAGACTGTGAGACCTCGCGGGCAGCATCCTCTCTCCTCCTGTACCCTCACCCATCCCCAGTAGACCGGGAGACCTTGCAGGCAGCATCCTCTCTCCTCCTGTACCCTCACCCATCCCCTGTAGACCGTCAGACCTCGCGGGCAGCATCCTCTCTCCTCCTGTACCCTCACCCATGCCCTGTAGACCGTGAGAACTCACGGGCAGCATCCTCTCTCCTCCTGTACCCTCACCCATCCCCTATAGACCTCGACCTCGCGGGCAGCATCCTCTCTCCTCCTGTACCCTCACCCATCCCCTGTAGACCGTGAGACCTCGCGGGCAGCATCCTCTCTCTTCCTGTACCCTCACCCATCTTCTGTAGACCGTGAGACCTTGCGGGCAGCATCCTCTCTCCTCCTGTACCCTCACCCATCCTCTGTAGACCGTGAGCCCTTGCGGAGAGCGTTCTCTCTCCTTCTGTACCCTCACCCATCTTCTGTAGACCGTGAGACCTTGGGGGCAGCATTCTCTCTCCTCCTGTTCCCTCACCCATCCCCTGTAGACTGTGAGCCCTCGCGGGGCGCGTCCTCTCTCCTCCTGTACCCTCACCCATCCCCTGTAGACCGTGAGACCTCACAGGCAGCATCCTCTCTCCTCCTGTACCCTCACCCATCCCCTGTAGACCGTGAGAACTCGCGGGCAGCATCCTCTCTCCTCCTGTACCCTCACCCATCCCCTGTAGACCGTGAGACCTCACAGGCAGCATCCTCTCTCCTCCTGTACCCTCACCCATCCCCTGTAGACCGTGAGACCTCACGGGCAGCATCCTCTCTCCTCCTGTACCCTCACCCATCCCCTGTACACCGTGAGACCTCACTGGGAGCATCCTCTCTCCTCCTGTACCCTCACCCATCCTCTGTAGACCGTGAGACCTCACGGGCAGCATCCTCTCTCCTCCTGTACCCTCACCCATCCCCTGTAGACCGTGAGACCTCACAGGCAGCATCCTCTCTCCTCCTGTTCCCTCACCCATCCCCTATAGACAGTGAGCCCTCGCGGGGCGCGTCCTCTCTCCTCCTGTACCCTCACCCATCCCCTGTAGACTGTGAGACCTCGCGGGCAGCATCCTCTCTCCTCCTGTACCCTCACCCATCCCCTGTAGACTGGGAGCCCTCACAGGCAGCATCCTCTCTCCTCCTGTACCCTCACCCATCCCCTGTAGACTGTGAGACCTCACGGGCAGCGTCCTCTCTCCTCCTGTACCCTCACCCATCCCCTGTAGACCGTGAACCCTCGCGGGCAGCGTCCTCTCTCCTCCTCTACCAGTCTGTTTTTGTAATGTTCATGATTGTTGTACTTGTCCCTACTATGTATACACATTTTACTTGTAAAGCGCCATGGAATAAATGGCTCTATAATAATAATGATGTCATCAGACGGGAAGTCATAGAAAATCATCTCAGAAGAAGAGGAACGCTATTCAAGAATGAAATCAGACTTCTGTTCTTGCCCCTTATCAGGCGGATTGTTCCATTAGAGTGCAAGCTCTTGTGAGCTGCACACGGCCGAGCCTCTGTGGTTGCACAGCCCGGCCCGGTGTAATGTAAGATTGTCAGTGCCTTATCACCGATGCCACACTCCAGCACCATTCAAATGGTAGCATTACATGAAACAGACATGCCGCAGGAAAAATCTTCTCATTAGAAGCAAGCTTCAAAAATGAAAATAATTACATCCTTTTTATGATGGCATTTGTGTGTAAAGTGCCGGCTTGGGAAGTAGGTGAAGAGTGTCAGCTTTCAGAAGGAGGCTGCTTGCTACCCGCAGCTAATTGCAGACCTTTTGATCCGAAAATTCTTACCTTGGGCACATTTTACAATTGGAAGCACGACAGAGAGGCCTGGGTGTGAAGGAGGGACACTAATACCAAGCAGGCTGAGACTTACTTGTCATTCCTGGCTTATTCCAGGTTTCGGTACTTATGCCAAACGTAAAGAGGAAAAAAATGTCTGCATGTTAGTATGGCACGCGAGTACAGTCCGCCTGTCTGCGGGCTATGCCGTGCTCCCATCCATTGCCACAACCAAGACAAGAGCTGCCGGTGTCTACACTTGGATTATTGCAATATAAAACCTGATGATTGGTGAATAGTAGGAAACAGTTCTTCTCATATAATTATATGTGCACTAGGATTTTCAGTTCTTGCACATAATACACTGTAAAAACATGAAAACTGTAATATCATGTAATATAATGAGTTATATTTGTTTGTATTAATATTATGACATAAACATGTTATATTGTAACCAGACTCCACTCCAACTTCCTTCTTCCTGCACCTAACACCTTGTTGCATCTTCTTCCATCTTCTTCCATCTTGTTCCATCTTGTTCCATCTTCTTCCATCTTGTTGCATCTTCTTCCATCTTGTTGCACCTTCTTCCATCTTGTTGCACCTTCTTCCATCTTGTTGCACCTTCTTCCATCTTGTTGCATCTTCTTCCATCTTGTTGCAGCTTCTTCCATCTTGTTGCTGCTTCTTCCATCCTGTTGCTGCTTTTTCCATCCTGTTGCATCTTCTTTCATCTTGTTGCATCTTCTTCCATCTCATTGCATCTTCTTCCATCTTGTTGCAACTTCTTCCATCTTGTTGCATCTTCTTGACATATTCTTCATCTTAATGAATCTTCTTTTATCTTGTTGCATCTTCTTCCATCTTCTTTCATCTTGTTGCATCTTCTTCCATCTCATTGCATCTTCTTCCATCTTGTTGCAACTTCTTCCATCTTGTTGCATCTTCTTGACATATTCTTCATCTTAATGAATCTTCTTTTATCTTGCTGCATCTTCTTCCATCTTCTTCCATCTTGTTGCATCTTCTTCCATCCTGTTGCTGCTTCTTTCATCTTGTTGCAACTTCTTCCATCTTGTTGCATCTTCTTCCATCTTATTGCAACTTCTTCCTTCTTGCTGAAACTTTTTCCATCTCATTCCATCTTCTTCCATCTTGTTGCATCTTCTTCCATCTCATTGCATCTTCTTCCATCCTGTTGCATCTTCTTTCATCTTGTTGCATCTTCTTTTATCTTGTTGCATCTTCTTCCATCTTGTTGCATCTTCTTGACATATTCTTCATCTTAATGCATCTTCTTTTATCTTGTTGCATCTTCTTCCATATTGTTGCATCTTCTCTCTTGCTGCATATTCTTCCATCTTGCTGCATCTTCTTCCATCTTGTTGCATGTTATGCCATCTTTATGCATTTTCTTCCACCTTGTTGGATCTTCCTCCAACTCACAAAATCTTCTTCCATCTTGTCGCATCTTGTTATATTTTGCGGCATCTCCTTACATCTTCCTCTTAAATCTTGCCACCTCTGTTCACATTTTACTGCACTTTCCTCCATTTTGCTCCATCCTTTATATGTGATTTGTCAGTTTGTGACGTCCCCCTGACACTAGCGCAGGCTCTCGTTGCGTTCTCTTCATCTTTTTCATGTTGAGGACTGGTTATTGCAGATTACTTCAGTTGATGCGCAGCTGGTTAGCCACAGGGATGAGTTAATTTTAGAAAACAAAACTATCAAGCAATTAATTGCTTGCTGTCCTTCCTCAATTCTGGAGCAATTCAGCAGGTGACACTTGTATTGGCCACATCCGCTGCGGTTTCTCCCCATTTCCATATTGGTATTTCTTTTTTCTTCTCCTTTTCTCTGCATGGTATGAGTTAGCATATTGTTTAACCCTTAACAGCTGTGTAAATTTTGAAATTTGAAAATAAATTGTTAATCATTTAGGGCCTAATATGTAATATAGTAATTGAAAAAAGTGCAAAAAAAGAACGATTTGTATATGGAGCTGCTGGAAACATAGAGGCTCAATGATGGGTCGACAATGATGGGCCAATATTAAAAAAATGGAAAATAAAATTAATTAATAGAGGGACTGGAGGGCAAAAAGACCACATTCATCTAGTGCCGTTGTTGTGCACAGTCCTTGCAAATTAAGCACTAACTATATTTTATCCAAATAAGAAGAAAAATAAAAAAATATTATTTAAAGGCCGCTTTACACACGGCAATTTATCGTGCAATTGGATGTGCAATCGTACCCGCCCCCATCGTTTGTGCAACACGGGCAATTTGTTGCCGGTGTCGCACAAAGTCGTTAAACCCCCGTCACACGCACTTACCTCCCGAATGACCTCGCTGTGGGCGGCGAACATCCTCTTCCTGAAGGGGGAGGGACGTTCGGCGTCACTGCGACGTCATACAGCGGTCACCCAATAGAAGCGGAGGGGCGGAGATGAGCGGGACGTAACATCCCGCCCACCTCCTTCCTTCAGCATTGCCGGCGGCCGCAGGTAAGCTGCAGTTCATCGTTCCCGGGGTGCCACACGGAGCGATGTGTGCTGCCTCAAAGACAATAAACAACTGGAGCACAGAAAGACGTTCGTTTTTTTATAAAATGAGCGACGTGTCAACGAGCAACGATGAGATGAGTATTTTTGCACGATCACAGTCGCTCGTAGCTGTCACATGCTACGATATATCAAACGATGCCAGTGGTGCGTCACTAACGACGTGACCCCGACGACATATCGTTTGATAAATCGTAACGTGCCCTTAACGCTTATAGATAGTATTTTCATTATTTATATAAATTATATTATATTTATAATATTATATTTTACATATATATATATTTATTTAAATTTAAGATTTAATATAAATATATACAGAATATAATATATAATATAAGTCATTTATATATATATATATATATATATATAATATATATATACACACACATATATATGCATGTATTATAAAATATATATGTGTATATATATAGCATAATATAATAATATCTAACATATATAACGAATAAAGATATAAGTAATATATATCTTTGTACCGTGTTAGCCAGTAGAGATAAAAAAATTTGTTTAAAAGAACAGAGAGTCCTCAGTGGTTGATACCTTTTAATGGCTAACTGAAAAGATGGTAATAATTGCAAGCTTTCGAGACTACTCAGGTCTCTTCATCAGGCATGGTATAACCCAAAATCTGAAGAGTCACATATTTATACACAACAGGACATAAAATGGGGCAGTAAAAAAAAAAAAAAAAATGTATGTCCTGTTGTGTATAAATATGTGACTCTTCAGATTTTGTGTTATACCATGCCTGATGAAGAGACCTGAGTAGTCTCGAAAGCTTGCAATTATTACCATCTTTTCAGTTAGCCATTAAAAGGTATCAACCACTGAGGACTCTGTTCTTTTAAACAAATTTTTTAATAAAGATATATAAGATGTGTATATATAATATATATATATATATATATATATATATATATATATATATATATGAGAGCGAGAGATACTTCTCAAAAAAATAAAGGGAACATATATATATACACCTTTATTTATTTATTTTTTTATAAATATATACAGTATGTATATATATATATATATATGTATATATATATATACTGTATATACACAATAAACCTTTTTTATACTCTACCTACGTGTAAGATCTATTTACTCTCAATCCAGGGACACTCCAGTATCATTGTGCAGCGCTTATGGGGGGTGTCCAAAATAATTGTCAAACCAGTTAAAGGGGGTTGCTGATTTCCTTTTTTCCAGGAGGTTGTGTTTCTGATTGATTGACCAGCAGTTGTGTCGAATACTGTGGTCTCGGATGCTACACGCAGAGGCAGCTTTGCCTATTCAGCATTATACTGGCCCAGTCCAGCAATCTGTCCAGTTATGGAAGAGCTTTCTCTAGAAAAGAGCTTCTAAGTCCTTGGCTCCTTCCATAGGAATCCAGCCACCTCTGATCGACTGCAGAGGTAGCTGGTAACCTAGGCAACAAGCTCTAAAATTCAAAAAATGTAAATTTAAAATGCAATGTTGCTTGTTTTCAGAAGCATTTTGGCCATTTTTACCCTTTTTAATCCGAAAGAGATGGAAAACTAATAAGTGTAGGAAGCTCCAGAAAAAAAAAAAAACTTTCAGAAAAGTTATCAAACTTCTGGGTGCATCCGAAGTCTTCCAGACCTTCTGAATCTCTTGCAAGGCAAATTGCAAAAAAACAAAAAAGTATGTTTTTGGGTGTCTCATCACATTTTGCCTGCAGTGCCACCTACAGGGTAAATGTATTACTACATGCAGCTATTCAAATAAATGGACCAGGTCTGCAAGAATAAAAACCGCCATGGCTCATAGAGGGGGGACTCCCTTCTAAAATCTTTATATATCCTAATAGGGTATGTCTAAAGATTTTTTTTAAAACAGTTTTTGTATTATAATCTCAGGTGACCCCAAAAGTGTTACTTTTTTTTAAAGGGAGTTGCTCTAAACTGGGGGAGCTAAGGATACATATGAAGAGGCACCAGAGCTTATAAAGGACATATTGTATCTCTTCCGTTCAGAAAAAGCAGCCCGAGACCTTCCCCGGTGACAGTATCTCTGTTAATGCAAATATATGGCAAAATGCATTTGCAAGATTACGATCACCCAGCTGCAGCGCGAGCCGTTCTGCACTCGATGGATGTAAAAGGGGTTAAATATATATATATTTTCCCTCCTCCCCAGCTGCTGACTTTACATTCTCATAAGACAGATTTTTACATTATCATAAGGCAAAAAAGATTGCCATATAAATTACCTTTTTACAGGACCCGGTGACGTGAGAAAAAATGAAAGGTGTCTCGACGGAACTGGCTGTGATTAGCTGCTTGTGAAACCTAGAATTTATTGCCAGCCATTACCCATATAATTCCAGCGTGGAGAATTAACGTTTTTCTTCACCCCAAGATGGAAATAAAGATTAATTTTTAATTTCCTTGCTTGGTGAACATTTAAGAGTGGTGAAGAGCATCGAAAATACAGGTCAAAATAGTTTTATGGAAGGCAGAGAATGTGCCCAATGCAAAATAAATTAATTTTCTTTTGTCTCCGACGCCTTTAAAAAAATATATTTTATGATCGTGCGGAGAATAAAAAAAAAAATTATAAACGAAGCTGTTTAGGTCAAAATGACTTTGATAAGTCAAAATGTTTTCTACACAACAAGCTTTGCATTCTGTTTCCTGAACGAGGAATTTAATATGGTAGAGTATTGAGAAATTAATTATTTTACCTATAAGTTTCCATCCATGTCATTAGTATTTGGTGCCATTGCACTTTCACTGTGTGAAACGTTTTGGATCTCCTTCCACAAGCTTCTCACAACAGTTGGTGGAATTTGGGCCCATTCCTCCTGACAGAACTGGTGTAGCTGAGCCATGTTTGTAAGTCTCCTTGCTCGCAACGGCCTTTTCAGCTTTGCCCATACATTTTCAATAGGATTGAGATCAGGGCTTTGCGATGGCCACTCCAAAACATTGACTTTGTTTTCCTTAAGTCATTGTGTAACCAGTTTGGCAGTAGCTTCAGATCATTGCCCAAGCTTTAAGTTCCTGGCTGATGTCTTGAGATGTTCTTCCCTCATGATGCCACCTATTTTGTGAAGTGCACCAGTCCCTCCTGCAGCAAAACAGCCCCACAACATGATGCTGCCACCCCCGTGCTTCACAGTTGGGATGATGTTCTTAGACTTCAAAGCTTCTCCCTTTTTCCTCCAAACGTAATGAGGGTAATTATAGCCAAACAGTTTAATTTGTTTTGTCAGACCACAGGATGTCTCCAAAAATTAAGGTCTTTGTTCCTATGTGAATTTGCAAACATTAATCTGGCTTTTTTGTGTTTCTTTTGGAGTAATGGCTTCTTCCTGACAGAGTGGTCTTTCAGCCCATGGTGATACAGTTCTCGTGTCACTGTGGATAATGACACAATTTTCCCAGCTTCCACCAGCATCTTCACAAGGTCTTCTGCTCTTATTCTTGGGTTGATATACACATGTCTGTACAAAACACATTCATCTCTGGTACACAAAACCCATGTCCTTCCTGAGAGGTATGATGGCTGGACATTCCTATCTTGTTTGTACTTGCGTATAATTGTTTGTACAGATGAACGAGGCATCTTCAGGTATCTGCAAATTGCACCCAAGGATGAACCAGACTTGTGTAAGGCTGTGTGCACACGTTGCGTTTTTTACCGCGGAAACGCTGCGTTTTGAACCGCAGCGTTTCAGTGGCAAATTGCATGCGTTCAGCTTTCCCAGCAAAGTGTATGGGAAAGCTGAAAAATCAGTGCACACGCTGCGTTTCTTTCCGCAGCGTTTTGGATGCCAAAAATCGGTGCGGAAAGAAAAGCAGCATGTCACTTCTTTTGTGCGTTGTGGCTGCGTTCTCTCCCCCATTGAAATCAATGATGTGGGGTCAGAACGCAGCTACACCGCATGGACCTGCTTTTTTGTTGCGGTCCGCGGGCTTTGTCGGCACGCAAGAACGCAGGCATTTACCTGGAAGTGAGGTCAAGAGATTTCCTGTTGACCTCACTTCCTGGCAAAGCCCCCGGTGTCGCCAAAGTGCCCGCCCCGACCCCCAACCCCCCTCCCGAAAATCCAACATGGCCGCGCGCTCAGTAGCGCACCGGCCGCCCTGCTCCTATGTATCTGTCGCATGTACCTTGAGACATGCGACAGAAAAATGCACCCAGGCCCTGCCTGTTCACCCCAATTCCCCCCGGTGTCATACATACCTGTCCGGTCGCAGCGCTGATCCCCCGCGGCTCCCTCCTCCTTCACAGCAGACGCCGGCCGGTCACATGTGCAGAGCAGCTGACAGCCAGCACTGTGTTCAGTGTGAGCTGTGCTGGCTGCTCGGCACTCTGCATCTGTGACCCGGGGAGAGTGGGTGCAGATTTTTGGCACACACTCTCCTCAAATGGAGGGTCTGCCCTCCTAGAAAATGGGGGATACGTTCCCTGAACAAGGGAATGATTTGGGGAGTGTTTTTTCTAATAAAAAATTTTTTGTTGTCTTTTTTTGCTTTTGTTTACTGTCAATTAGTTATGTCGGGTGTCTGATAGACGCCGTGACATCACTAATTGCTGGGCTTGATGCCAGGTGACATTACACATCTGGTATCAACCCCATTTATTACCCCGTTAGCGAACGCACCAGGGCGCGGGATGAGTTGGGGCGAAGCGCCAGGATTGGCGTATCTAATGGATGCGCCACTTCTGGGGCGGCTGTGGCCTGCTATTTTTAGGCTGGGAAGAGTCCAATAACCATGGCTCTTCCCACCCTGAGAATACCAGACCTCAGCTGTCAGCTTCACCTTGGCTGGTGATCTAATTTGGGGGGACCCCATGTTATTTTTTTTTTATTATTTTTATTTATAAATAAAAAAAAAAACCTGGGGAGCCCTCCAAATTGATCACCAGACAAGATGAAGCTGCCAGCTGTGGTTTGCAGGCAACAGCTGTCTGCTTTACCCTGACTGGCTATCAAAAATAGGGGGGACCCCACGCCATTTTTTTTTTGTTTTTGTGATAAAAACTAGGCTAGGCACCTTTTAGTGCCACATGAAAGGTACTAAAGGTGCCAGCTTAGAATATGCAGGGGGGGGTGGGACGTTGTATATATATTTGACCTCCATTGACGCTTTTTAGGCTGGATGCCCACAATCAGGGTTTGCAGCGTTTTGGGCGCAGATTGTTTTCCCTGCGTCCATAACGCTGCATTGTGCAGTAGAAGCACAGTGGAAGGATTTTTAGAAATCTCATGCCCACTGTGCTTATTTTCTCCGCAGCATAAACCGACCGGTGGCGCAGCTTCCCGAGCCTCAGCATGTCAATTTATGCTGCGTAGATGAGTGTTCTCTGCAGGTAGCATAGAGCTCCACAGCAGCCTGAACCCAAATCGTGGGCATGGCCAGCTGCGTTCTCCCGTGGACAACACTCACATCTCTGCAGGAGGCTGACACTGTGTACTAGACGCCATGTCGCTGGATCATGGCCACATAGCCTTAGGCCTGTTTCACACGTCAGTGATTCTGGGACGTTTGTGCTTTTTTTTAAACCAGAATCACTGACATACGCAGACCCATTATAATGAATGGGTCTGCTCACACATCAGTGATTTTTCACTGCACGTGTCTCCGTCCGGCGTACCCGCGTGTGCGTGATAGCCGCACGGAGACATGTCCATTTTTTTCTGGCATCACTGATGTTCCACGGACCACGCAGTGGTGTGGTCCGTGAAACACGTGCCAGAAAAAAAGTGCTTTTAAAATAAAAATCATTTTTACTCACCCGGCGTCCAGCGATGTCCTCTGCAGCCCGTTCTGCTTGCTGCTTCTGAGCCGGCTCATTATTGTCGCGCATATTCATGATGTTCGACACAGCCGACCCGGAAGCAGCTGCTGCGGGGGTCAGCCCCAGCCGGATGCTGCACCGCGTGAGCGATCAGCACCATGGAGAGCGGGAGCGGGCACAGGTGAGTTAATCTCTAAGTGCAATCACGGGCCAAGGAGAACGGAGCCCGGATTGCACTTAGACAACCCATGTGTGCCGTGATTCACGGCACACGGAGGGACATGTGCGTGTTTTACACGCCAGTGAAAAACGTCACTGTTAAAAGTGAGAATATTGTTGCTACAGCAACATTTTGGGTGAAGTAGCTGTGGATTCAAAATGCTTAATATACTCCTGAATAAAATCCTTGAGGGGTGCAGATTCCAAAATGGGGTCACTTGTGGGGGTTTTCTGACGTATAGGTACCCAAGGGGCTCTGCTAATGTGACATGGTGCGCGAAGTTTATTTCAACTTTTCCAAAATTCAAATGGTGCTCCTTCCATTCCAAGCCCTCCCATTTATCCAAACAGAATGTGGAGAAGGAAATGACATCACAGGTTTTTTTTTCCAAAGGTCTGTGTTCAACCAACTTTATTAACACTGACAAGTCTTAAAAAACGCACCTAAAAAAACGCATGAAAAACGCATGAAAAAAGCATGAAAAACGCATGAAAAACGCATGCGTTTTTGATGCCTTTTTCTCAAAAAAGCATTGTTTACAATTCTCCCCTCTGCCAGAGGGTGCGTTTTTTTCCGCGCTGAAAAAAAAGCAACGTGTGCACATACCCTTAGTCCGCCATTCTCTTCCTGAGATCTTGGCTGATTTGTTTTGACTTTCCCATGATGCTGCACAAAGAAGCAATGTGTTTCAGGTGTGCATTAAATACATCCACAGGTGTGTCTCTAATTAACTCAGATGTTGCCAATAAACCTATCAGAAGCTTCCAAAGACATGACATCATCATATGGGCTGTCCTATATTGTTTAAAGGCATAGTACTCTTAGGGTGTGGAAACTTTTGACTTTGCAGAAAGTAATAAAAACGCCTTAAAACATTCTCTCTCTCATTATTCTGGCATTTGTCAAATAGAAATAATCTTGGTTTCCAATTTACTTAAAACAGGAAAGATTTATTCTGATTTCATGTCAGATAGTGAAGAAAACCTGCAGATGTGTCTTTATAGAGAGCAGAGGGAAAACTGCAGATGTGTCTTTATAGAGAGTGGAGGGAAAAACCTGCAGATGTGTCTTTTTTAGATCGTATATGTAAACTTCTGGTTTCAACTGTGAATGCCAATTAATAACTGTGATAGTTGGGGGCTCCATTGGCAATTTTGCACTTTGCCCTACAGGCTTTAAAGGGGTGGTTTGATACCTATAACAGCCTTTATAAATATCTATCTCTAAGCTCTAACCACTTTTCTAATTTGCTTTATTATAAAAGTCTTTATTTACTTCCTAAGATGTTTCATTTGAGGGGAGTCCCAAACAGGACATCACCAGCTGATGGATCTGCAGTCACTTCTTCGCAGCTTCTATCATGCTACCCTGGCACAGGACGTGATCAGGGGTCGGCACTGCAGTCACCTACCAGAGCTATTGTTACCACCATTTCCTGATGATGTCATGGTTCAGTATAGAAGATGGAGATGGCACTGCAGCATCTGTCCCCATTGCTCACAACTTTGGTCACCGCCGCCATAACAATCCCTGATACAGACAATGCCGCCTCTGTCCCTGAAACAAGATGTCATCAGGGGACGGTGATAGAAGGTGATAGAAGCACTGTGAGTGACACCAGCATCATTGCGTCTGTAACGCTGACATTTCTGCAGAGATGCCACCTTACTCCTCGCCCCAACCGGGTCGCATCCTCCCCCGCACTTCCCTGGCCATCCACGTGTGCTGCTGCTTTCTTCTCCTCTCGGGCCCTGTACATGCCGCACAGGGTTCTTGGGAGTGCACATAAGACATGCGTGCGCAAAGCCATTTCTATGGCTGAGAGGTACTGTGCATGTAAGGTATCCTCCCATTAGGGGAGGTGCCTGCGCAACGCCTTAGTTAGTCAGTCAGTCTACCGTCTGCTAGCTAGTTAGCTGTCAGGTCCTGAGCTCTTGTCCTGTTATCCCAGTGTACGTGACCCTGTACGTGCCTTCCCTTACGTGTCCCTGCCATGCCCACCATTCCTGTTTGCACCCTGTCCAGCCTGCCTTAGTCATCCGGCCTGTACCTTAGCCTATCACCTATCCTGGGGGTCAGCTGCCACAGTCCCCGTCATTGCCCTGGGAGTGGTACCTGGTGTCTGCCTCACAGTGGATAAGCCAGGGTACCCCTGTGGTCCACTAGGTCCACTAATCCTGCTCGCAGCCTCTATGTAGCACCCATGGGGCAAGGCGTTAACTTTACTCATCGCTGAGCCATTGATGTCGGGTCTGGGGATGTCACGTGTGGCACTGCCCGGTTTTGTGACCCCCGGGGCATACAATGAAAAGGGGGATTGGAATTGGATGATGGAATGAAAGTTTGTCTCGTGACACAACCTGTGGTACGCGGCCAGGGATCAGCCGCCACTGCGGGTGCTGTCATCCGGAGCTGGGGGTATCGCAGCAAGGATGGTTCTGCTCCCCACAGGTGGAGCAGGCCCCGGGGAGGATGATGGGGATGATAGTCGGCCGCTCGCACCGGAGCGCAGGGCAACGACGCCGGTAATGATAGACTGAGGCAGCAGATGCTGGTCAAGGTCTTTTTACTCACAGTTCGTAGGATGCCGCCCTCAGGGTACCTACCGGTAACTGCCGTGATGGACTCCAGCCGATCCAGGGTAAGTCCAAGGTAAACGCCGATAATGTGAACTGAGAGACCTTCCTCCTTGCTCTTGGTGTTGGATCTCTGTGGCCTGAAGCTACTAGGGGACCATGGTATTCTTGTAACTCGGCTACCGTCCCATATGCAGGTAACACGGGTCCTTTGTGGAGCCTGACCGTAATCCCGACCCCGGGCCCTATGTGCCACTGTGCTCCGGGAATTGGTGGTGGCCAGAGGGACGTATAATCCCCCTGTCCTGCAGATTCTGGTAGTCCAGTATGTTCCACCCTAGGGCTCTGGACCCTGCTCTGCGCCGGTTCCGAGGGAGCAATGAAGCTCTCCCCTCAGCAACCGTGTTTCTCCACCGTCTCTCCAGCTCACCCGGCTGTCTCCTGCCTCTTCCAGTCAGGCTGGTGCTAGCTGGAGAAGCTCTTAAGCACTCTCTCCAGTGACCGTATTGTTCTGTATCCCAGACTATTCTGATGTGAAAACTGTGTGTTCTGTAACTTCCCCAGTGCTGCCCAACTTCTCAGGCTGTTGCCCTGGTGACCAGGAATTTCCCATGCTGGCTGACTTCCTGAGTTGTGTAACGGACTGGCTTACTAGCTGGGTGTTGGAGTGAATGTTGTATAAGTGCTAAACACCAGCTATTAACCTCTTCATTACCCAGGATAAGTACTGCACATTAAGTGAGATGCAGTACCCTATGGCGACTGAAGCCTCAGGGGCGCCACATCTACACCGGCTGCAAGCGTTACAGCGTTATTTAAGCCACAAAAGTGGTGTAAATATTAATGAATTTGCCTGGCAGACTTCATGGCGCCCCATTTAAAGAAGCTGACCTGGAGTGACGAAAGAAGCTCACAAATTTGATCTATTTTTTTACATAACATCAAGTCTTGTGATATTTTATTTTTTTTTATGCCAGAAAATTGGTGAAAACACCTTGATGAATCGGACTCAAAGGGGTACTTTGCACGCTGCGACATCGCTAGCCGTTGCTAGAGATGCCGAGCGCGATAGTACCCGCCCCATTGCACATACGATATCTGGTGATAGCTGCCACAGCGAACATTATCGCTACGGCAGCTTCACATGCACTTACCTGCCCTGCGACGTTGCTCTGGCCGGCGAACCGCCTCCTTCCTAAGGGGGTGGGTCGTGCGGCGTCATAGTGACGTCACACGGCAGGCGGCCAATAGAAGCGGAGGGGTGGAGATGAGCGGGACGTAAACATCCCGCCCACCTCCTTCCTTCCGCATTGCCAGCGGGACACAGGTAAGGAGATGTTCCTCGCTCCTGCGGCTTCACACACAGCGATGTGTGCTGCCGCAGGAATGAGGAACAACATCGTAACAGCGGTCGTCCCGACATTATGGAACTGACAAACGCTACACAGATCGCCGATTTACGACGCTTTTGCGCTCGTAAATCGGCGCATCTAGGCTTTACACGTTGCGACATCGTTACTGGCGCCGGATGTGCGTCACTTTCGATTTGACCCCGACGATATCGCAGTAGCGATGTCGCAACGTGCAAAGTACCCCAAAGTGTTTAAACCCAACTGGAGCAAATAACCGCGTATAGGGGGTGCCCACCGATATAATATTGTTGAGCTATCCTACGTCATCGAAGCTCGTATGACCCCTTTGAGCCTAAATTGTAATAAATGTGATGAACCTTTATGTTACAAAGAAAAAAAATCAAACATTTTACAACCACAGGTTGTACGCTTTGTGTAGGTCAGCATTTATCCTATTAATTGCATGTGCCCTCAGGCTTATGGTTAGATTTAGGCAGGGGCTCTGCCCTTGGGGGAGATAGAGTAACATAGTGCAGTGTAGCCGTCTAGTGTCAGTGTCATGGAGAATAATCTCACGATGTCTGAAGTTGGGATAAGACATTAATCCACCGGAGCAGGTGAGCCTCAGCGCCAGGTACCCAGCATCTGCCAGCAACTGCCTCACACTAATGCAACTTAGTGGCCGCTCCGTGGTTACACCGGGGTCTGTGCGTTATTGTTGCCAGGTGGGATTAGGTGAATTATTGAGGTGGTAATGAGATGAAGCTGCGGTCCCCACTCTCCACAGACAACAACGGGCTAATACAGTTGTGTAAGCTTATTTTATCAATCTAGGCAATTTTCAACATTGGTTTGCTATATTAAAGGCCCTATATGTCTGTGGCATCCTTAAAGAGAACCAACCACGAGAAATTGCTTATTGAAGTAAAGGCAGTGCCCTACAGGCAATAAGATGCTGAATCCAGGCATACCTGTTCTAGAAAGATCCGATGTTTGGTTCAAGAAATATCATTAAACAAAGTTGCAGAAATGCCCTGCACTTTGATTGACAGGTGCAACGGTGGCGGGCCTTTGTGGGCCGGGTCCTTGGTGTTTATTCCTCCTCCAGCTTCATCTATGATGTCTGACCTTTTCTTTATTTGAATATCTCGCCACACCGCCATAGCTGTTATTGGTGGCGTGTGCGCATTGCCACAGTAATTCTGTCTTCACTAAACTAGCACCAGAGTCCTCGTTTGCGCATATTGGCACTGATCTCTGGCACTATTGAAGATTATGAGCGGCAGGGGTGCATGCGCAGATGTAAAAGAAAAAGCTGCGCACGCGCCTATGCCTCTCATGGTCTTCATTGCAGTATCTTGGCGCCAATGCCTCTCATAGCCTTCACCGCTCTATCTAGAAGATACTGCGGTAAAGACTAAAGGCCGCTTTACACGCTACGACATCGCTAGCAATTGCTAGCGATGTCGAGCGTGAAAGCACCCACCCCCATCGTACATGCGATATCGTGTGATCGCTGCCGCAGCAAACATTATCGCTACGGCACACGCACATATCTGCCCTGTGACGTTGCTGTGACCGGCGAACCGCCTCTTTTCTTAGAGGGTGGTTCATTCAGCATCACAGCGACGTCACAGCAGCATCACTGAACCGCCGCCCAATAGAAGCGGAGGGGCGGAGATGAGCGGGACGTAACATCCCGCCCACCTCCTTCCTTCCGCATTGCGTGAGGTTCCTTGTTCCTGTGGTGTCACACATAGCGATGTGTGCTGCCGCAGGAGCGACGAACTACTTCGTACACTGATCAGCAGCGATATTTGAGAATGCACCCCCATGTCACTGATGAGCGATTTTGACCATTTTTGCAACGATTCAAAATTGCTTATAGATGTCACACGCAAAGACATCGCTAAAGCGACCGGTGAACGTCACAAATTCCGTGACCCCAACGAGATCGCTTGAGCGATGTCACAGCGTGTAAAGTGGCCTTAAGAGAGAGCATGCGCAGATTTTGTTTTAACATCTACGCATGCGTCCCTGTCGCTCATAGTCCTCACCGAAGTATCTTCAATAAAATGGCGTCAGACATCACAGTACGTGCATGCCTGGACCTCGGCATCATTTTAATGAAGACAGAATGGCAATGCCCATGTGCCGCCAACAACAGCAGTGGCGGCGCGATATTCAAATAAATAAAAGGAGGCAAGTCTGGAGGAGAAACAAAAGCCGAGCATCCGGCCCAAAAGACCCGCCCCAGTTGCACTCGTCAATCAAAGTGCAGGGCATTTTTGCAACTTTGATTAAACATATTTCATCAACCATGCATCGGATCTTTCTACAACAGGTATGCCTGGATTCAGCATCTTACTGCCTGTATGCCACTGCTTTTAGTTCATATCACAAAATCCTGGTGGTTGGTTCTCTTTAAGCAATACAACAGGGGCTAGTACCAATGTCTTTGACTTAATAAGTCACCAAGGCATCAGGCACTTCCTGGGAGTGAGGCACTGGTCCTTTAAGAAAAGGGCACGGCACTTGCACCCCAGGGACACTCCCGGGGGACCTGCGCTGCACACACAGGCCCCAGAAGGATGTAGCAGGGGGCACACATTTGGAGGGAGAAAGAGACATCGTGACACATGTGAGAGCTGGCCGCGGCGGTGAGTAGCTTGCGTCCCTGCAGAAGTAGCTTACTTTAGATATTTTGCTTTGTTTATGTGTCACCCAGAGTTATGGGGTACTCGGTCCCGGGCGATGTATAACTGGGGAATGTCACTTTGGTGGCCGTTGTCCAGTTTCGTGCCCTGGGTGCTTTTTAAAAGGGGAATTATTTACAGGGGATTTTGAATAACGTTTATACGTGACGCCACTTGCGGTTTTGCGGCTATGTGGATGGAGTCGCCAATGCATAGTGTTTACTACTGGGGCTGGTGTTAGTGGCAGCCTGGATGTTAGGCCCTCCGCAAGCAGGGCCAGGCCCCAGAGCATAGGTGTTGCAGGTGGGTGTTGAAAGAAGGTAGGCCAGAAAGGGAGTTTCATTGTAACTGGTTCTTTTTACTCACTGCAAGCTGGTAACTGGTCACCCGAACCTGGCTGGTCTTAACCGCAAGTCCCTTTAGTTACAGTGCCGGTTTAGTGACCTGGTGGCTTCGTACCCCTGCACCTGTCTCTGGTTGGTGGGTCCCCGTGTCGTAGAGCGGCTGGGGGTCCCTTTCTGGTTGTTTTCTTCAGCAGTCTTATGACCGTAGCGTGAACCCTGTGGGGTTGGAATCTGTGGTCCTGTCTCCGGTTCTCCCATTGCTACTGAGTCCCGAACTTCAAGGTCAGTGAGGTCCTTGATGGTCCCCTCACTGTGTAGATTTTATCAGGTCTGCCTGGAGCTTTTGCCTGACCTAGGATTCTGTACCCGGTTGGCGCGTAGTTCCGGGAGTAATTCACCGTCCTCCACCGGCAACCAACCGCCTGGGCCCTCGGGTCACTTTTCACTCCTGTCAGTTCATCTGCTCACTTTCACCATCTCCGACACAGTCTCCTCGAGTCTTCTCCACTGTCTGCCTCTCCCAACTGGTCGTCTAATGGACTGGAGTGGCTCCACCTCTAGGCAGCCATCCATTGGTCCAACCCTAGCCTGGTTGGACCAATGTCTAATGGCAAAAAGCTGCAGCATGCCGAGCTTCTATGTTGTGTGATGAGTAAGAGATGTCATCCCGCTGTAGGTCAGGCAGCTGCGGATATGCCGGGCTTACCCACCAGATCTTTCCATTTTCTGGCAGGACTCACCATAGGTAATGCCAGTTATTGGCCGAGCCTTGTCATTCTGCCGGTGAGCCACACATCGGTTTTGCTTGCCTTACATGCTCCTCATCCAGCTGAGGTTTATGTGTGATATGTGGTCATAGTAAAATCAGGCCGCAATTCTGTAACGGAGCATCAATCACTTTGGACTCTGTTCATTGAGCAGGAGCCTGTGTGTAAGGTACATCTGTACATTAGCACAATTCCTGTGCACCGCAGCATACTGTGTGCTCACGATATAAAGGATGGCGACCACAATAACTTGGTTTTGTACTGCCTAGTCTTAAACAATTTCCACAATCTTCTTTCTGCCATAAAATAATGCCAGCGCACGCCATGCCTCAGCGTCTTGAGCGTTTCGGAGGACACCATGTCTGGCTCTATTTTTATACAACAGTCTTAATTCTCATTATAGAAGGCCAAAAAGCATGAATGGTAATCTGCTCCCTGCCAGTCACCTGAGATCTTTCACCATCCATGTCCCGGCCCATCCAGCAATAACATAACGTCAGCCAAGAAACGTTCAACATGTGTGTTTGATAAAGCAGGAATACATAAATTAGCATTTCATACTTTAATCACCAGAGCATGGTAAAAGGACTCACAGGCCCGTGTTTTGCTTTTTTTTTTGTATAATAATTTTTTACATAAAAAGAGGGCAATTGACAAGTCAAGTACTTGTTTCTACGTAGACATTACATGACATAACGTGTGGTTTTATTATTTCACCTTTTGTGATGTCTACAGTTCCTTCATGGCTATTGGTAAGAGTATCAATCTGTCAGGACCTATGCGATCCCTATTCTCAGGGATACTCCTGATGGTGGAGAGGCCTGAGTCTCCTTCCTGGCCCAGCTCCTGACCAGTCCTGTTCTAATTATTCCTTCCCCATGGAGGGATGAGACAGGAGTGTGTTAAAACCACAGTAAAAAGACAGACAAGGTAATAAAAACAAAACTCTGTCAAACAGCACACACACAGGATAAGACAATAAGAGATTCAGGATCTATGCTATCCCTATTTTCAGAGATACTCCTAATGGTGGAGAGGCCTGAGTCTCCTTCCTGGCCCTGCTCCTGACCAGTCCTGTTCTAATTATTCCTCCCCCATGGAGGGATGGGACAGGAGTGTGTTAAATGACAGACAAGGGAAAAACAAAACTCTGTCAAACAGCACACACACAGGATAAGACAATAAGAGATTCAAGATCTATGCTATCCCTATTCTCAGGGATACTCCTGATGGTGGAGAGGCCTGAGTCTCCTTCCTGGCCCAGCTCCTGACCAGTCCTGTTCTAATTATTCCTTCCCCATGGAGGGATGAGACAGGAGTGTGTTAAAACCACAGTAAAAAGACAGACAAGGTAATAAAAACAAAACTCTGTCAAACAGCACACACACAGGATAAGACAATAAGAGATTCAGGACCTATGCTATCCCTATTGTCAGGGATACTCCTAATGGTGGAGACGCCTGAGTCTCCTTCCTGGCAATGCTCCTGACCAGTCCTGTTCTAATTCCTCCTCTCCCATGGAGGGATGGGATAGGAGTGTGTTAAAACCACAGAAAAAGACAGACAAAGGAAAAAACAAAACTCTCTCAAATAGCACACACACACACACATCCACAAATACACACACACACACACACACACACACACGATAACACAATAAGAAATTCAGGACCTATGCTATCCCTATTGTCAGGGATTCTCCTAATGGTGGAGAGGCCTGAGACTCCTTCCTGGCCTTGCTCCTGACCAGTCCTGTTCTAATACCTCCCCCCCCCCAATGGAAGGATGTTACAGGTGTGTGTTAAAACTACAGAAAAAAAGACAAACAAGAGAAAAATCAAAACTCTATCACACAGCACCACTAAGTACAGCTTTTACCAGAAAGTCTGGGACACTACACCTCACAGATCAACACAGAGTAAACTATAGCTGGCATAGGTAGAAACATTCCAACAGTATAAATTGGAGGTGAGCAAATGTGACAGGTCTCCCCACAACATGTGATTAAAGGAGCAAGTAGATCAGCAGAGATTAACTCTTGCTAGCCTGCCTATGAATCAGCACACAGCAGGTCGAGGACCTAGTCTGCGTTTGTTGATCCCAGACACCAGAGAAACCATCGGGCAGAGTGTCAGAATCTGCAATCTGAACAGACTCCAATGCCGCTATGACAGTCAGCAAAGTTTGTGCAAAACTCCGTGTGACATTGTTACACCACTTTAAGATGAATTTGTTGAGTGTATTTGGCTATGCCCTGCCTTGCCTGAGTTTTGCTTTTTTTTCAAAAATTTAGCAGAGCGTTAGAAATGCTAAAAGTTGCAAAATGTATGCAAAACCTTGAGTTGCGCCGCAAAAAAAAAATAACAAATCGGACTCCTGGTGTTACAACCTCCAACAATCTACATGTCCGCTGATAGGTGATATCATGAATACATGTGTGGCACGCAGGGGGACAGGGGGTTAACCTTACTCATCGCCGGGCCGTTGATGTCGGGTCTGGGGTGTCACGGGTGGCCTGCCCGGTTTCGTGCCCCGAGGTGTCCACAATAAAAGGGGGGATAAAAGGTGGATGGATGATTGTCGTGGCGCCGCCTGTGGTACGCGGCCAGGGAATAGCCGCCTTTGCTGTCGCCGTTCTACGGGGCTGATGGTAGAAGCAGCGAGGATGGAATCGCTGCTCACCAGGTGGAGCTGGCCCCAGGTAGGTTGATGAGGGAAGTAGAAGTGGCCGTGGCTGTTGGCGCAAAGGCACGGGGCAACGACGACAGTAATAAGAGTCCGAGTCGACTGCTGCGGTCCAGGTGTCTTTACTCGCAGTTCTTTAAGTAACCCGGTTGCTGCCTCTGAAGAACTGGCCACCGCTGTGATGGGCCCCATCGAACCCGGATTCCTTTGGAGGACAGTTCGGTGTGGGGTCGGGGGGCCCTTCCTCCTAGCACCGTGTAAGATGGATCCCTGTGGCCTAAAGCTACTTGGGGACCCCAGTCCGTTTTGAGTGAAAACTCCTGTCCTGTTTGCAGGTGCTGTGGTTCTGCAATGGGGCCTGACTCGGATCAAGGCCCCGGATCCTAGATGGTACTGTGTTGGCTAGGGAGACATGCAATCTTCTGGAAAACCAACTTGAAAAATGATCTTCCCTAGGGTCCTGCACCTTGTGTGGTACTGGTCCCGAGGGATCAATCAAGCCCTCCCCTCGGCAACCGTATGAACATTTGTGTCCCACCAGAGCCACCGGTGAGACCGTCTGCTCCTTTCCTCTCCTGCTGGAGAACTCGCTAACTGTTGTGTTGGCTCCTAACTCCCTTAGTGGCTGCTCCTCCCCTGGGTCCCTGTCACTAGTGGGTGACTGCCCAGTTTGGAGACTGCCTTAAGATGTTACCCTAGCCCGGTCCCCAGTGGGGAGGGCAACCTGTTTGTGTGTTTGAGTTGTATAAGTGGTGAAACCGGTACCGACCTCCTCTGGATCTGGGTTGAGTACTGCACTTTAAGTGAGGTGCAGTACCCTGTGGCGACCGAAGCCTCAGGGCCGTCACACATGTGTAGCTGGCCGGATGTGACTGAAACACCTTTAGTGGCCACATGATCGTATTTCTCAATTATGCGGCCATTGTGCACAGGTAAAGATTTTTGCTGTTACTGTAAAATTGGATTTTCCACCTGCAAAATTCACATGAAAATCCATAGTGTATTCATATTTTTAAAGGGGCTGCCCACTATATATGATTTAAAAAAAACTTATTGACTTACTGGATCTTCTCCGCTGCTCGTCGGTCTCCTAGCTTCCTCTTCTGCTGCAGGGAACATAAAATATTGTTGCTTTCTGGTATTAGCTATGTTGGCTGAGGCCCCGCCCCTTCTGGTCAGATAGTTTATGACATCAGCGCAGGTCCTTCTAGTCACTTAGTAAAACGATTCTGTAATATAATTAGTATAAATAACAGATAGGGGGAGGATGGACAGGCAGAGGGCGGGAATCACTATGAATACCCACCCCAGCTATCAGCTGATCAGCAGCTGCTGCCACTCAAAAAGCTGCTCATTTTACAAACTTTACTTGCTTGTGTTTCAAAACCTATACATCCTAGCTGACAACTAAAGGTATGCATAGAATCAGCCTGATAGTGCTAGTATAGCACTGGCTTTAGGTTATATAGGAAAATCCTGGTGATTGGTGCACTTTAAATTCTAAAGGCCAATTTACACGCAGTGATATCGCTAGCGAGCGTACCCGCCCCCGTCTGTTGTGCACCCCGGCAAATCGCTGCCCGTGGCGCACAACATTGCTTACACCTCTCACACGGACTTACTTGCCTAGTGACTTCGCTGTGGCCGGCGAACCGTCTCCTTTCTAAGGGGGCGGTTCGTGCGGCGTCACAGGGGCGTCACTAAGCGGCTGCCCAATAGAAGCGGAGGGGCGGAGATGAGTGGGACGAACATCCCGCACACCTCCTTCCTCCCTCATTGGCGGCGGCCGCAGGTAAGGTGATGTTCCTGTGGTGTCACACGTAGCGATGTGTGCTGCCGCAGGAACGACGAACAACATCGTCCAAGCAGTAGCAACGATAATCGGGAAAGAAATCAACGATCAACGATTAGGTAAGTAATTTTGATCATTAACGGTCGTTCGTGCGTTTCACACGCAACGACGCCGCTAACGAGGTCGGATGTGCGTCACGAATTCCGTGATCCCCAACGACATCTCGTTAGCGATGTCGTTGCGGCTAAAGCGGCCTTAAAATGAAAGGCATTATTGGTGAGAAAAAGAAGAAATAGGAGCTGTCAATCATCTCCCAATGTACCAGCTCTGACAATGGTATTAGGAGGCGCTCCTAAAAGATGTTTATATCAAACCTGTTTGTAAAGTAAATTTAGTTAAAGTTTTTGAAATCTGGAAATCCTAAAATAAATCCATATCTCGGGGTGCCATATAATCCGCCACCATGAGCTGCATTCATGTACCATCTCTGTGATATCTGCCTGTAGTCACTGATAAGGCAGATGTCACAAAGCCCTCACTTTATGACTCCTAAGAAGACTTTCCAAATAATAATGTTTTGTTCTGCGATTAAAGTATTTTTTTTTGCTTTTCTGGGCATGCCCCCCCCACTCCCCTTGAACATGCATACAAAAAAAGACCCCATACAAAAACTCCCCATAGCCTCAAGCGGTGATTAGCACACAACTATGGCTGCCTACAGTTCTTCCCTTGACTTACCAGGCAGCATGGCCTGGAGAATATCAAAGCTGCTCTATTAGATAAGCAGATACCCCCTTTCTTAGTTAGATAATCTCTGGCTTGATTTCCCATCTGAAAAAAAAAAAAAAGATGGTAGTGCGTTCAGATAGAGACGGAGAGCAGAGATAAAAAATTACAACTATTATGGTAAGTTGTGCTCTATCAGATCCAGGTCTGGAGTAGAAGCTTTTTCTGCTGATAAAAAGCTCAGATCCTGATGAGATAGTATGATGCGGACAGCAATGGCTTCCCTGCTAATTATCCCTGTTTCTGAAGCTCGTCTCCTGCGTAAGTCACTGTTGGACGCCGGCTCCGGATAGAGAAGACGTTGCAGGGTGCAGATTACGGGCAGAGGTGCACTTCCTCTGCTTATATTAGATAAGCTGCGCTAAGGATAATATTATTGATCCATTTACTGCTACTCCTATAGCACCATCCTAGTTCACAGCCACATTGTGATGCTAGCCACTACTTACAGGGAGTGTGGGCAGGAGCGTAGTCAGGAAAGCCGGGGTCTGTTTACAGAAGGACACGTATAAGCACAAGGAGAAAACAGAGGTGTAGTCAGTAATATCAATAGCAATATCCAAGGGTCAAAAGCCCAGGAGAGCAAGTAATAAGTTCAGGGAGAAAACAGAGACGTGGTCAAGTAACGGTCCGAGGTCAAAAGGCAGGAATAATAATAATAATAATCTTTATTTCTATAGCGCCAACATATTCCGCAGCGCTTTACAATTCAGGAGGATCATATACAAACAAGTAACAGTTATAGAAAATACAATATTTAGAGGGAAAAAAGACAACCCTGCTCGTGAGAGCTTATAATTTACAATGAGATATGGGGGGGTGGGCAAGGTACAAGTGGTTATTTACAATGACAGTCCAGCCATCCCAAGGAAATGGGGGATAGATAATGGCTTCCTGGACCAATTGAGATGCATTTGGGTGCCATGGAGTTTGACGTGGGGTTATGTTGTGAGAAGTTGTGGAGGGACTATGTGAATTGAATTTGATTAGGGAGTGTGCTAGGCTGCCCTAAAAAGATGCATTTTTAGGGTGCGTCTGAAGCTAAGTAAATTTTGATTCCTCCTAACTTCTTGGGGTAGAGCGTTCCAGAGGATTGGTGCAGCTCGGAAGAAGTCTTGGATCCAGGAGTGGGAGGTTCGTGTGGATGTTAGTCAAAAGTCATTTGCAGAGCATAGAGAATGGGTAGGGTGATAGACAGAGAGGGGGGTGGAGATGTAGGGGGGTGCCGCACTGTGGAGAGCTTTGTGGGTGAGAACAAGCAGTTTGAATTGGATCCTGTGATGTATGGGCAGCCAGTGCAATGACTGGCACAGAGCAGAGGCATCTGAGTAGCGGTTAGCCAGATAGGTGACCCTAGCTGCTGCATTAAGGATAGAAATCATGACAGGAACAGGGAGCGGGTAGAGAGGAGTCAAATAACAGTCCAGGGTTGGAAAACAAAGTTCAGAACACTAGCAGAGACACAAGCAACAGCACAACTACAGAACCAGAAACTACAACTGGCGATGTCCTGGGCTAGCATGCTCAGTAATAAGTCTGAGCAATTACCAGGAAGGTGGAACACCTGAGCAATCAGCACCAACATGGAATCCTGCGCTGTCAAACACACTGCTAGCTAGTAATACAGGAAAATGCCACAGAGCATCTCCAAAATCAAGATGCTCTGCACAGAGAAATCGTGACAGCTGGATCACCTGTGTAATCAGCACCAACATGCAATCCTGTGCTATTAAACACACTGCTAGCTCAGTAACACAGGAAAGTGCAGCAGAGCATCTCCAAAGGCAAGATGCTGTGTACAGAGGAATAGTGACATATACACAGAAAGTATTCACTCATATCACCCACAGGGTCTCAACCTTGATGGTATAAATACCCTCACAGCGGTTAAACAATTGCCAATTGGCTACTTTTAAAGTCGATCGTTGGATGTTTATTTCCACATTTAGAGGGGCCGACTTCAGCGAGCTGAGCGATCGTAAGCACAAAGGACACCATGACCATTGAGGAAGGATTCTCCAGTCGTGCTGTATGTGTGTTACCCACCAATACCATCTGTAAATAATACACGAACTGCATGTGACTTGGTTTAAAATTGGCCACAGCAGCCTTTATTACCTATTATTTACATACTAACACAAGGGGGCGCCGTCCAACGGGCGACCCCAACAAATAACAATAGGTAACACAGTAACCAATACAGTAAATATACAACCCTGAGTAGGCCCAGTCCAGGAACCACTTCTCACCCCAGTATCCCTGGCCGCAACACACCGACCCAGAGATGAGGTATTAATCACCTACGGATTAACCCCCCAACTTTGCAGAACCCCGTGCCTGCAACATCCCGGAACCTGGAGCCACCATACCAAGATGGTGTCTCTCTGTCCAGTTACCATTGCCTTCAACCGCCTCTGGACCAGACCTACCCCCCGCTGCTGTGACAAAGAAACAACCCAGACCAAATTCCCCTCGGCATTAAACACAAGGGAGGGTGGGCGGGGATCGTTCCATATCCGGAAGTCAAGAGAGAGGGGGTAAGTCAAAGTCCTTTACTTACACCCCTCAACTGTCCCACCTCTTCCTCCAGGGAACTCCTCCTACCCACCAATCCCTTTACTCTGCCTTATAAACAAACCATTCCTGTTTCCATTAACCCCATCACTCCTTCCCTTCCCTCTAGTCATGTCGCCCCTCCACCCTATGGGTTCCATGGCTTTCTTGACCATTGAGGAAGGATTCTCCAGTCGTGCTGTATGTGTGTTACCCACCAATACCATCTGTAAATAATACACGAACTGCATGTGACTTGGTTTAAAATTGGCCACAGCAGCCTTTATTACCTATTATTTACATACTAACACAGGGGGGCGCCGTCCAACGGGCGACCCCAACAAATAACAATAGGTAACACAGTAACCAATACAGTAAATATACAACCCTGAGTAGGCCCAGTCCAGGAACCACTTCTCACCCCAGTATCCCTGGCCGCAACACACCGACCCAGAGATGAGGTATTAACCCTTTCACGACCGGCCGATTTTTCGCTTTCCGTTTTTTTTTTTCGCCATTCCTTTTCTGAGAGACGTAACTTTTTTATTTTTCAGTCAATATGGTCATGTGAGGGCTCATTTTTTGCGGAACGAGCTGTACTTTTAAATGAAACCATCAGTTTTACCATATTGTGTACTAGAAAATGGCAAAAAAATTCCAAATGCTGAAAAATTGCAAAAAAAGTGCGATAGCACTATGGTTTTTGAGATATTTTATTCACTGTGTTCACTATATGGTAAAACTGATGTGTGGGTGTGATGCCTCAGATCAGTGCGAGTTCGTAGACACCAAACATGTATAGGTTTACTTTTATATAAGGGGTTAAAAAAAAATCGGAAGTTTGTCCGAAAAAAGTGGCGCACGTTTTACGCCATATTCCGTGACCCGTAGCGTTCTCATGTTTTGGGATCTATGGCTCAGTGACGGCTTATTTTTTGCGTCTCGAGCTGACGTTTTTAACGGTACCATTTTTGCGCAGATGCTACGTTTTGATCGCCTCTTATTGCATTTTGCGCAAAAGTTGTGGCGACAAAAAAACGTCGTTTTGGCGTTTGGAATTTTTTTGCCGCTACGCCGTTTACTGATCAGATTAATTGATTTTATATTTTGATAGATCGGGCGTTTCTGAACGCGGCGATACCAAATGTGTGTATATTTTTTATTTTTTTAACCCTTTAATTTTCAATGGGGCGAATGGGGGGTGATTTGAACTTTTAGGTTTTTTTGTTTTTTTTTAATTTTTTAAAACTTATTTTTTTACTTTTTTTTTTTATTTTACTAGTCCCCCTAGGGGGCTATTGCGATCAGCATTCCGATCGCTCTGCAGTATCTGCTGATCACAGCTGGAAGGCTGTAAACAGCAGATACGCTGTCTTTCTCTTTTGCTGTGCCCCGGGCACAGCGAAAGTGAAACCAATTCATGTGTAGTACAGGAGTCATCACATGACCCTGTGCTACCATGACAACTATCGGGAGTCACGTGATCGCGTCACGTGACTTCCGGTTTCGGCGGTAAGTAAAACTTTACCGCGATCGCGCTTATAATGGCGCTGTCATGTATTGACAGCGCCATATAAGGGGTTAATCGGCACGAGCAGATAACGATTCTGCTCGTGCCTAGCAGGCACACATCTCAGCTGTGAAAATCAGCTGAGATGTGTGCCGATCGCGGCATGCTGCCGCCGGAGGACCGCGGGCAGTAAGATTATGTCATTTAGGACGTAATTTTACGGCCCGCGGTCGTTAAGGGGTTAATCACCTACGGATTAACCCCCCAACTTTGCAGAACCCCGTGCCTGCAACATCCCGGAACCTGGAGCCACCATACCAAGATGGTGTCTCTCTGTCCAGTTACCATTGCCTTCAACCGCCTCTGGACCAGACCTACCCCCCGCCACAGGACAGGGCACGTGACTCCTTACGTGGCCTGGACCCGCCACACACCAAAAGCTTGTACCACACCTCCACGCAATCCCAGCGTCCACAAAACAGCACCAAGCACGTGAAGATGCACCCCCATCGCATCCCCGAAACCACCAGTTCAGCGCCACCAACTTTTGGCGCCCCCCCCCCCAATAAGACTCGATTGATACTGCCTATCGCACGAGCCACACGCCATTCCAACCTGGTCACACTATCAAAACTACCCCACGATTAAGCTCAGGTATGTCTTACACAATGCAACAACCAACAATTTTTTTTTTTTTTTTTTTTTTTTTTAAAACATTCATAAATAACTTCTCGAGATACCAAATCGCTGCCTCCAATTTACTGGACCAGTACCATCGACCCGTCCAGACCCAACTGGCAACATTCAGGCGAGCCTCAGACCGTCGAGGCCCCGAGAACCAACGAATGCCCAAATATCCAAATGAGGCACACCCTCACCACCAAAACCCAGGGGTTATAAACCCACAGATAGCACCAACCTGTTACGCCAACCGATTCCACTCCCAAAAGACTTAAATGCCCCCATTGCCTTAACCCGATAACAACTGAGGCCAAACGTAACACCGAAAAACAAGAGGACTCCCACCTCCCAATACTTCTCACAACCCCTTTTCTGAGCCCACCGAGGGGCCTCCGTGGCAGCCCAATCCAGAAGGAATACGACCCATAGTATTCCGGGCGCCCACCCCCGCCACCTGCAATCAAGTCTGCAGCACTGCCACAAAATGGTACCTTAACAAACGCGACACAATAATGAGCCTGGGCGCCCTCACAACATAAGTCCGCACCCGGGACCGCGTATAACAACACCAACCTTCACCACCCGCCTAATCTAATTCGGTGAGCGACAAAGCCGGCGCTCAACCCACTGCACCACCTCGGACACATCCTCCAACATCCAACCTCCGCTCTTGACCGTAGATGGGCTGACCAACCCCACAATCTCAAAGCCCCCCAAAAGGCTAACACAAACCGTTTTGGACAAGGGAAACAAAAACCCGCTCGTGCTCAGATGAACATAGCCGCCACAAACCACTCACCAAACGCTGCCACAAAACAACGGAGACGGACCCTTGTATCCTGCTCCCTCACACCCTTACGACCAAACCCTTCAAGGCCTGCCGCGCCCTAACATCCTGCGAAAACATCTCTCCACATCTAATCCTTAACAAGACAGCCACAGCCGCCACCCTCTGCTCCACTGCGGACGCCGGCCTAGCAGCCTGAAAACCGTTACTCACCACTGCCAACGCCACCATCAAATACTCCACCGGGCCTTCCTCACACATTGTCCCAAACGTTATCCGCGCCACCCATACTTCTGAATATCAGCCCCAAATAACCTCAGTCACTGGGCACCGAGCCGCTCCCCAACACAGCCACACCAGACTCCACAAGCCCTCCGGACACACCGTGCCTACCTCGTCTGCTACCCGGCCTCAACTCCCGAGACCTGCAGAACTGGAAGGAAACACAGCAGCTGCTATTCCCTTGGCGAACCCCAGTACTGGTTGCGCCACGCATAACATTTTTTTTTTTTTTTAAAACACATCCAATTGAGAAACCAACTGTCGCAAGTACGCCACCCTTGGCCCCAGGATTAGCAAACCAACTATTAATCGAATTCTCCACCAACTGATAGCCAGAATGACAGCACACCTTCCTCTTGGAAAAAACTGCCAACCTCCACCACCCGACCACTACCACCGATTGGAAGCGCTACCCCACAATGCCCAACCAGAAAACAACTGGACCCGCTGCCTCCGAGTACCGCAGCTACGTTCCATCAGGTAGCACCTTACCCAGACACAATCCGCGGCCACTAAATCGCCGTAAGAAAAAACCTCCTACACCATCAGATCATCATTGATCTCCCTCGTGACCACACACAAAGGATCCGATGGCTGCACCCTTGGCGCAGCCATCGCCAGCCGTCCAGCAGACACGCACCCCAGCGGCGTAACTCTGCACCCGTGGTTCGACCGCCCCTGCAAAGACTGCACCGCCTGAAACCGCACCGTCTTAGCTGACCTAACTGCCTCTATCGCAGCCCATAGGACCACACCATTAACCACGAATCCTACCCCTCTGACCATAACATCAAACTTTATCCCCACAAACCGTATCACTGGCGTTGGACCCTCAGTCTTCGCCTGCGCCAACAGGCCCAAAAGAGTACCCACCACCATCTGTAATAAAACAATCAACCTCAACGAATCATCAACCCGCCAACCCGATGTAAAGAGAATCAACCTATAATGAATAAGAGGTGTAAGCTGGGACACACCACGCACAAACCACTCCACCAAGAAATAACCGCCTCCAAAGGAACATAAAATGGGACAACAACCCATTAGCACCCACCGATCAACATAATAATAACTCCCCTCCCCACCGCAGCACCAGAACTGCTAGCTAGCAGGGTGGACCAGTAACAACCTAAATGCCGCCTCCAAATTCGCCTTTGCCATCAATGCTCCCCGGCTCACCGCCTTTACCAAATCCCACCCTCTGTCAAACGACACATAATAAACCGCCGACAATTCTGGAGCCAAGCAGGCATACACCGATGACTCCTCCAGATAAGATACGTTTTGAACAAGCCGAAATATATACATCTATATACGGCTCATTTCCGGCACTACCCCCCAACAGAGAAACCCAATCGTGACAAGGAGGGCCCCGAATGGCCCACCCATCCTGCCCAACACCACTTCCTGACCCCTCTTTCCACTGACAACCACCAGGTGTCCCCTAGCCCAGCGCAACTTCCAATAAGGAGGCAAAGATCCACCAATATAAATAGAATGACGCAGAATTACTATGTTCCTTACCACAACCCAACACTTATGCTTAAGACAACCGTCCGCGCCAAATCTGCACCACCCATCCTTCTATTCCCCCCAAAAAACCCTCATCGTCCGTGTCGCCGGGGTTCCAAGCCCCGAACAGCCAACTACCCCCCAAAAAGGGGGGGGGGCTGACTAGGAGCCGCCATCCACTGCAGCCATAAGGATGTGCCCGTATGATCCTACCGCATACTGGCACGCAACACCTTCCCTTGCTGAAATTACTCGGCGTACTGAAGCCAGACTAAACCGCCATATGACCTAACAAGCCACCCCAAATGGATCCATATAACCGAACCATGCCGAACCAATTACCCAATTCCTTCCCCCGATACCCTTGCCAAAAACGCAAATGCCCGCAGCCACGTTGCAAATGTATGAGGGTGAGCCTCCACCGGCGCTCCCCTCCCTCTACTTATCCTTCCTGGAATCACTTGGCTTAACCTAATCCAGGTGAAACTGTTCCCGGGGGAGCAGCGAAACTATTGCTACACGTTCCCCATTCAAATCTTATCCCTCACATCCTCCAGCAAGTGAGCCCCTCCAGCGGGCCTTTGAAGCACCCATACCTCTCACACTTGGCCACTGTCAGCCAGACGCACCACCTCATCCCCCTCTTCGTTCCTCACCACTCACTCTGTCACAGCCCTTGCCGCCTCTGCCCGAAAATGCTCCCCTGCCGCCTCATGCGCCCTCACTCTGCCTGCCGCACCTGCGCCTACTAACTACCGATCCCGTCCATGCCGCCGGCGGTGCATGCGCACTCTCCACAACCGTATCCACCACTTCAGTAAACCCCATACCTGGTCAAAACACCAACCCACTCGGCGCTGCCGTGTCCGCAGCCGCCCCCCCCCAGCCCTGCCAAATCCACGGCCGTCTCACCCGACCACGACCCGGCATATCCTGGAATAAAAATCACGCCATCCGGACGTCTGATTCATCCGTCGCTGCTTCCTCCTCCTCCTCGCTGGAGCCGACCGCCTCTGGCTCATGTAATGCAGACGCCGCCGAAGCGCTGCCACCACCACGGCCGTCCTCCTGGTACGCCGCGTGGGCACCATCCTCCAAGCTCCATCTTCTGCCCCGCGGCGACAACCCCGGAAACCGTCCCGTCCTACGGGCTGCCACCGCGGGCCTTATCTTCTGGCCTGACCCCCCCTTGCTACCTGCAAGGACAGGGGGTACCTGTGGCCCGACCCGCTGCCAGCAGACTCCCATCCAGAGCCGCCAGCCTCCTGCCCTCCTGGGCCCCAGAAGGCATCCGTCCGCCGGGCCCTCCCCCCCTTGGGGGAGACCGCCGCTGCCGGGAGCTGCACGCCTGCTCTGGGTGACCAGGCGGGGACCGCAGGGCCCCCGCCGTCACCCCCACGTACCGACGCCTCCCGGGCATCCGTCGCACCATGCTCGCCTGCCCTGGTGCCGGACCCCTTGCTGGCTGCAGCCCCCCGGTCCCCCCCCTCCACCCGCGGGGGGGGGGGTAACGCTGGCCTCCGTCCTCGCCGGGCGCTCTCCTGGCCAGGAGCCGCCGCATCCAGCCCTCCTGGGCCCCATGAAAGCCTCTGTCCGCTGGGCCCTCCCCCTCCTGGGGGAGACCGCCGCGGCCGGGAGCTGCAACCTGATCTGGGTGACCAAGCAGGAACTGCAGGGCCCCTGCCGTCACCCCCACTCACCGACGCTTCCTGGGCACCCGTCGCCCCAGGCCCGCCTGCCCTGGTGCCGGACCCACCACTGGCTGCAGCTCCGCGGCCCCCCCCCCGCCTTCCGCGAGGGGTAAAGCTGGCCTCTGTCACCGCCGGGCGCTCTCCCCGTCCGGGAGCCGCCGCACCAGCAATCCAGGCCGCGGCTCGGACCGGAAGTAGGCCGCAGCCAAGCCACGCCCCCCTCCCGGCTGCCGCGGCCCGGACGGAGATTCCTCCCGCGGCCGGAGCAGCAGCTGAGTACTGCCCTGCCCACGTCCTACCGCGGAGGGTCCCCGAAGGGGCTCTCGCATCTCCTCCTCGCTCCCCCCGCACACGGCAAGTACCTGAGATATGAGGGAGGGGGGACGCCGCCCGCAGCTGACAGGGGAGCGAGGGGAAAGTGCCAACGGGTTAACCCCCAGCAGCCAAGACGTGGGACCGCGCTGCCAGGGGCCCGTGTACTGCCATGATGAATCCGCTGCTCCCGGGTAGCAGCCATCCTGTCGCACGTCCGGATCGTTCCATATCCGGAAGTCTGGTGATGTGAGGGGCTGGGGAACCTCCATCATGACGTCCTTGTACAGATCTTTGTGTCCTTCTAAATACTCCCACTCCTCCATGGAGAAATAGAAGGTGACGTCCTGACACCTTATAGGAACCTCTCCAGTCAGATCGTTCCATATCCGGAAGTCAAGAGAGAGGGGGTAAGTCAAAGTCCTTTACTTACACCCCTCAACTGTCCCACCTCTTCCTCCAGGGAACTCCTCCTACCCACCAATCCCTTTACTCTGCCTTATAAACAAACCATTCCTGTTTCCATTAACCCCATCACTCCTTCCCTTCCCTCTAGTCATGTCGCCCCTCCACCCTATGGGTTCCATGGCTTTCTTTATCATTCTCAGTACCACATTGTCAGGTGTAAACAGGACATTTGGCAGCAAATATCCTGTTTACACCTGACAATGTGGTACTGAAAATGTTAATTTTTAGGCAAACTTAAAAGTAATCCATGTTTAAAGGGAATGACTGCAGCGAACAGAATGATTGTAAACACACAGGACACCATTGTTTTGGCAGCAAATATCCTGTTTACCCCTGATGATGTGCTACTGAGAATGATAATTTTTAGGCAAACTTAAGGCGGGCTTTGCACACTACGACATCGCAGGTGCGATGTCAGTGGGGTCAAATTGAAAGTGACGCACATCCGGCATTGCATGCGACATCGTAGTGTGTAAAGCCTAGATAATACGATTAACGAGCGCAAAATCGTCGTAATCGTATCATCGGTGCAGCGTCGGTGTAATCCATAATTACGCTGACGCGACGGTCCAATGTTGTTGCTCGCTCCTGCGGCAGCGCACATCGCTGTGTGTGAAGTCGCAGGAGCGAGGAACATCTCCTACCGGCGTCACCGCGGCTTCCGTAGGATATGCGGAAGGAAGGAGGTGGGCGGGATGTTTACATCCTGCTCATCTCCGCCCCTCCGCCGCTATTGGCCGCCTGCTGTGTGACGTCGCTATGACGCAGCACGACCCGCCCCCTTAGGAAGGAGGCGGGTCGCCGGCCAGAGCGACGGTCACAGGGCAGGTGAGTGCATGTGCAGCTGGCGTAGCGATAAGTTTCGCTACGCCAGCTATCACACGATATCGTACCTGCGATGGGGGCGGGGATATCGCGTGCGACATCGCAGCATCGGCTTGCGATGTCGCAACGTGCAAAGCCGCCCTAAAAGTCATTTCACTGGACAAATGAGTGTTTTGCTAGTTGTTCGGGTGGTTGGCAGCCTGTTTACACTGCATTCCTGAGAACGCTCGTTCCCGCTGATCATCCAGTGTGCCAGTGTTCCAGCACCCTTAATTTGGAAAGTATTATTTTTGGACTGTATGGCAACTTTATTTAAACATAGACCTGTTTTGATGCAATCAATTTGGCAGAGTATGATTTTTTTGTGGCACTGGATTGGGTGATGGGTGGTACAATTTTTAAGCATCACTATTTGGCATTCAAGTGTTTTAGCACTGGGGTCCTCGGTTTAAATCCCACCAAGGACAACAGCTACAAGGAGTTTGTATGTTCTCCCCGTGTTTGCGTGGGTTTCCTCCGGGTTCTTCTGTTTCCTCCCACACTCCATAGACTTACTGATAGGGAATTTAGATTGTGAGCTCCAATGGGGACAGTGTTGCTGATGTATGTAAAGCACTGTGGAATTAATGGCGCTATATAAGTGAATAAATATTATTATTATTATTATTATAAGTAGCTGTACTGTTTGTACTGTACTTTTGTTGTTTGGGAACTATATGGTATCATGTGGCTTTAGGGAGGTTTTGGTTCTGATTATGGAGACCAATTGAAGGTGCTAATGCCCAATGGGTAAAAAAAGCATGAAAATTACCTCACTGGTGTAAGTTAGTGTAATGGTGTAGGTAGAGAGCAGGGGACAGGGGCTCTTAGACTGGCCCTCAGGCTAGGGGACCCTTGCTATCCCTAATCCCAGAGTTACCTCTGATGGTGAGGATATCTGGGCCTCATCCTTGCCCTAATCTCATACCCCCTCCCCTATCCCCTGGGGAGGGCTGGGGCAGGAGTGGTAAAGCTAACAGAAATAGACAAACGGGAAACCAAATCTCTATCTCAAGGCACACACACAAACACACACACGCAAAGGTATAAGACTAAAAGAGCTTAGGAGGAAAATAAAAGCAGGGAGGAAACAAAAAGACAACATGAGAACTTCACAACAACTCCACACACAAAGTAATACAATCACCAGCAGGACTGAGATACAACAGCACAAAGAGCCAGTTTAGCAAAAGCTAGAGTCGGCATGGGAAGACAGGCTCCACCATCTTAAAAAGGCAGGGAGTGACACGTGATCCAAGAGGTAATCAGCAGGCTAGCATAAATTAACTCCTGCAAGCCCGATCACGAATAAGAACACAAATGGTTGATGACCAAGCCTGTCTGTGTAAATCAGACACACCAAAGGAGGCATAGTGTGGAGTGTCTGACTGCAGTGTGAACAGCGTCAGATGCCGCCATGACACTTGGCGAGTTTAGAGCCAAACGCTGTGTGACAGGGACCATTTACATGAGCCAACTGCAACTGTTAAGCCACCAAAGATTGACTCCATACAAGACTATCTTCTGTCACTTAATGGCCTGTATACACGCGATCATTCGGTGTACATATAATATGCTGTCAATAGCAATGTGCTGCCAATAACTATGCTTTTCAGCTAGCTTGAAAATCATCGTACCTGATGAATGGCCATTTTCCTTGTTCGTCAGGCGTTTGCAGGCTTATTTAGACAGGCAGAGAATGAGGAACGAGTGTTTCTAGGAACTTTCATCCATATGTAATAGCTTGTCTAAATGGGCCTTATACAGTGAAAGCTATCATGTAAGTCAACCTTTTAATGAGCCATGCAACATGACCAGGTACAGTAATTAGGAAAGTCCATCGCCCATCTATAGATGGTTGTTTCAGGGGCCAATGTCCTAAATCTGCAACAAGGGTACTAAAAAGTAGCAAATGCCCAAAACAGCTGTTTGCAAATGGGTATTTGACTTGGCTAATACATCTGCTCATGTTGGTTGGTTGGACATTGACTTATAAGTGAGTTGCCCCCAATTGGTGGTTCCAATGGCAAAATTTATTTAGGTGTGTTGGTAGTCACTACTTACGGGTAGTACAAACAGTAGGAAAGCCGGGGTCTGCTAACAGGAGGATATGTATGGACACAGAGAGTACACAGAGGTATAGTCAGGTCACGATCCGAGGGTCCGATTTCTGGGAAGGCACGTAATGGATTCAGGGAGAAAACAGAGACGTGGTCAGGTAACGGTCTGAGGTCAAAAACCAGGAGGTCACAGCAGGAAGAGGGAGCGGGCAGAGAGGAGTCAAACAACAGTCCGGGGTGAGGAAACAAAGATCTGAGTACAGGCAGGAATACAGGCCAACAGCACAACAACTGAATCAAAAAGTGCGACTGGCAAAATTCTGAGGGAGCATGCTCAGAAAAGAAACAGAGCAATTACCAGGAAGATGGAAAACCTGAGCAATCAGCACCTCCCAGAACCAGCATGGAATCCTGCACTGTCAATCAACCTGCCAGCCAGTAGCCAGGAAAATACAGCAGAGCATCTCCTAGTTTGCAAGATGCTCTGCACAGAGGAATTGTTACATTAGTTATTCAAGGGAAGGGATTATTATATAATAATAGAAGTGTTACTTCACTCTTTTACCTGCTGATACCCTAAGGCCTCCAACTCAATGCTCTTTGCTGATACCAGATGTGGTGAAGTCCCATCCATACAGTCTGCAGACCATTGAGGACACTGCAGGTACCGGTGGCTGGTAGACCGGTCAGCTTCCCTTCCGGTGAGATCTGTAAAAGTTAAAAATTCTACAAACTGTAAAAAATTCTCAGGATAAATTCAACCCAGTGGACAAAGAGAATCCGGTTTTCCATTGTCATGGAGGTTCACGACCATGTGATTCCTAATTTCTTACATTTAAAGGGGTTGTCCACTACTTTGACATTGATGGCCTATCCTTAGGATAGGTCATCAATGTCTAATCGGCTGGTGTCTGACACCCCGCACCCACGCGGATCCGCTTATCTCGGTCCCGGCAGCGGCAGGCAGCTGGCAATGCTCAGTTCTGGTGCTGCTCCATCTTCTGATAACGGCTGTGCCCCGGTGCTGCACATCTGCCTCCCATTCATGGATGTGCAGTACCCGTCCTTGGCTGCTATCAGAAGATGGAGCAGCTCCGGAACTGAGCATTTCCAGCTTCCTGCTGCTGCCGCCGGGACCGAGATCAGCTGATCAGTAGGGGTGCGGGGTGTCGGACCCAGACGATCAGACATTGATGACCTATCCTAAGGATAGGCCATCAATGTCAAAGTAGTGGACAACCCCTTTAATTTTAGTTTGTTGAATTTACCAAATATATATATATATATACTATATACCGAATAACTATATATAATATATACCGAATAACTATGTGTAAAGAGCCCAATTGAACCATTTATTATCAAACACTCGTAAAACAAGAATGGGAATATAAAATTACCGTATTTTTCGCTTTATAAGACGCACTTTTTTACCCCAAAATTGTAGGGAAAATAGGGGTGCGTCTTACAAAATGAATGTAACTTACCGGGCAGTGATGCAGCGGTGGAGTGAGTCACAGGAGGCTGGTGCTGGTGCTGCCGCTGGAGCGGAGGCGGCCGCCATGGATCCCGCGGCAATCAGCTGCGGTGGCGGCCGCCATGGATCCCCCGGCAATTGGCTGCGGTGGTGGTGGCGGCCGCCATGGATCCCCCGGCAATCGCTGCGGTGGCGGCCGCCATGGATCCCGCGGCAATCGGCTGCGGTGGCGGCCGCCATGGATCCCGCGGCAATCAGCTGCGGTGGCGGTCACCATAGCCGAAATCTTTATCTGCGCCTGCGCTGCCTCCAACGCGACTTACGGAAAATGACGGAGGTGACGCAGGCGCAGATGGAGATCTCAGAGAAGCGAGATCTCCATCTGCGCATGCGCTGCCTTCCATAGCCATTTTCCTGAAGTCCATCGCGTCGGAGGCTACACAGGCGCAGATAGAGATCGCGGCTCTCGAAGATCGCGATCTGCGCATGCACGGGCTCCATTTTAGATCTCCGCAGCAGACGGAGACTATCATAAGAAAGAGGAGAGAGAGAAGAACGATTCTCCTCCTCCTCGCTAGGGCTGGATGCTGATTGGTGGAGACAACTTCTGCAGAGCTGCCTCCACCAATCAGTGATCTGAGCCTGACAAAGTGTTGTCAGTTGAACGAAGGGTCCTAATAGGTGAGCAAAAAACACTGAAGGGGAACACAACCCCCATCATCAGCCTTCAGAATATACTGTATCAATCGGTGTATTCTGAAGGATGATGGGGGCTGTAGTCCTTTATTGTAAACACTCCAGGGAGGGACTAATGTAGTGGCCAAAGTGTAAATGTAACTACAACCCCCCTCATCTTTCAGAATACAGCCATGTATGGTATACAGTACATGGGTGTATTCCTAAGGATGAGGGGGGTGGTAGTCCCAGATCCCCATAAAAGTGCATCATGCAGGTCCCCCATAGCCGTGTCATCCCCGGATCCCACATAACAGTGCATCATCCACAGGTCCCCATAATAGTGCGTCATCCACAGGTCCCCCATAATAGTGCGTCATCCACATGTCCCCCATAATAGTGCGTCATCCACAGGTCCCCCATAGCAGTGCGTCATCCACAGGTCCCCCATAGCAGTGCGTCATCCACAGGTCCCCCATAGCAGTGCGTCATTCACAGGTCCCCCATAACAGTGCGTCATCCACATGTCCCCCATAATAGTGAGTCATCCACATGTCCCCCATAATAGTGCGCCATCCACAGGTCCCCCATAGCAGTGCGTTATCCACAGATCCCCCACAGCAGTGTCATCCACAGGTTCCCCATAGCAGTGCGTGATCCACATGTCCCCCATAATAGTGAGTCATCCACATGTCCCACATAATAGTGCGCCATCCACAGGTCCCCCATAGCAGTGCGTTATCCACAGATCCCCCACAGCAGTGTCATCCACAGGTTCCCCATAGCAGTGCGTCATCCACATGTCCCCCATAATAGTGAGTCATCCACATGTCCCCCATAATAGTGCGCCATCCACAGGTCCCCCATAGCAGTGCGTTATCCACAGATCCCCCACAGCAGTGTCATCCACAGGTTCCCTATAGCAGTGCGTCATCCACATGACTAAAGCTTTCCTTCCTATGTTGTTCACAAACATGGTTCATGTTACAAACAATGCTGCTATTGACTCCTGTTGAGTCTAAATTGTTAAAATAATGTTATTTTAATTTTATTAAAATGTTCTAGCACACTATTTGGCTCAATTTTTTTTTTTTAATTTTCCTCCTCCAAAACCTAGGTGCGTCTTATAATCAGGTGCGTCTTATAAAGCGAAAAATATATTGTTACAAAAAGAGAAACAATAAATAACACTGGATTCATTCATTTTTCTTGATTATTGGAGCATCGTGGTGTGAAGATCATAATTCACTCCATGACTCTCCGGCTCACAGTTGCATAGGAAATTTTTCATAGGAGCTTATCTCTTCAGTAAGGGAACGGCTGATGGTCAGGAGGCACAGATCTTTACTAATTAGTTGTAACAGCTTTTGTAACTATTTGCCTTAAAATAATACGTTTTCTTGTGGCTGGAAGTCTTCTGTGACGGCTGTTAGACCTTGCTGCAGAGATGATTGAGTTTGCACCATTGATGCACAGAGCATTAATGCACAACATATCCTGTCCATTAAAATATTTCATTGATGCTGCCCCTTGGCGAGGCAGGTGCTGCCCATTAGAAAAGCAAAATACATTTCTAATGCATCAACATCAGGTTATTCAGGGCTATAGGCTGTGATGGCTGTTGTCTCCTCCATTTATAGTTTATATTGTTATTATGGCATTCAGGAGACAGATTAGTGCTCAATTTGTGTGTGTCTGTGTATATATATATCTATACATACATACAGTTAGGTCCAGAAATATTTGGACAGTGACACAATTTTGGCGAGTTGGGCTCTGCATGCCACCACATTGGATTTGAAATGAAACCTCTACAACAGAATTCAAGTGCAGATTGTAACGTTTAATTTGAAGGTTTGAACAAAAATATCTGATAGAAATTGTAGGAATTGTCACATTTCTTTACAAACACTCCACATTTTAGGAGGTCAAAAGTAATTGGACAAATAAACCAAACCCAAACAAAATAATTTTATTTTCAATATTTTGTTGCGAATCCTTTGGAGGCAATCACTGACTTAAGTCTGGAACCCATGGACATCACCAAACGCTGGGTTTCCTCCTTCTTAATGCTTTGCCAGGCCTTTACAGCCGCAGCCTTCAGGTCTTGCTTGTTTATGGGTCTTTCCGTCTTAAGTCTGGATTTGAGCAAGTGAAATGCATGCTCAATTGGGTTAAGATCTGGTGATTGACTTGGCCATTGCAGAATGTTCCACTTTTTTGCACTCATGAACTCCTGGGTAGCTTTGGCTGTATGCTTGGGGGTCATTGTCCATCTGTACTATGAAGCGCCGTCCGATCAACTTTGCGGCATTTGGCTGAATCTGGGCTGAAAGTATATCCCGGTACACTTCAGACTTCATCCGGCTACTCTTGTCTGCTGTTATGTCATCAATAAACACAAGTGACCCAGTGCCATTGAAAGCCATGCATGCCCATGCCATCACGTTGCCTCCACCATGTTTTACAGAGGATGTGGTGTGCCTTGGATCATGTGCCGTTCCCTTTCTTCTCCAAACTTTTTTCTTCCCATCATTCTGGTACAGGTTGATCTTTGTCTCATCTGTCCATAGAATACTTTTCCAGAACTGAGCTGGCTTCATGAGGTGTTTTTCAGCAAATTTAACTCTGGCCTGTCTATTTTTGGAATTGATGAATGGTTTGCATCTAGATGTGAACCCTTTGTATTTACTTTCATGGAGTCTTCTCTTTACTGTTGACTTAGAGACAGATACACCTACTTCACTGAGAGTGTTCTGGACTTCAGTTGATGTTGTGAACGGGTTCTTCTTCACCAAAGAAAGTATGCGGCGATCATCCACCACTGTTGTCATCCGTGGACGCCCAGGCCTTTTTGAGTTCCCAAGCTCACCAGTCAATTCCTTTTTTCTCAGAATGTACCCGACTGTTGATTTTGCTACTCCAAGCATGTCTGCTATCTCTCTGATGGATTTTTTCTTTTTTTTCAGCCTCAGGATGTTCTGCTTCACCTCAATTGAGAGTTCCTTAGACCGCATGTTGTCTGGTCACAGCAACAGCTTCCAAATGCAAAACCACACACCTGTAATCAACCCCAGACCTTTTAACTACTTCATTGATTACAGGTTAACGAGGGAGACGCCTTCAGAGTTAATTGCAGCCCTTAGAGTCCCTTGTCCAATTACTTTTGGTCCCTTTAAAAAGAGGAGGCTATGCATTACAGAGCTATGATTCCTAAACCATTTCTCCGATTTGGATGTGAAAACTCTCATATTGCAGCTGGGAGTGTGCACTTTCAGCCCATATTATATATATAATTGTATTTCTGAACATGTTTTTGTAAACAGCTAAAATAACAAAACTTGTGTCACTGTCCAAATATTTCTGGACCTAACTGTATACATATCTATACATACATATACATATGTATGTATAGATATATATATATGTATATATGTATGTATAGATATATATATATGTGTGTGTGTGTTTTATATATATATATATATATATATATATATATATATATACATACACGCACATATATATATAGATATATCTATCTATCTATATATACATATATATATCTATACATACATACATATATATATACATATATATATCCATACATGCATACATATATATACAGATCTATATCCATACATAAATATACATATATATATACACACACAGACACACACACAAATTGAGCACTAATCTGTTTCCTGCCATAATAACAATATAAACTATATATATAGATGTATAGATCTAATATATATATATATATATATATATATATATATATATATATATATATATATATATATAATGTATATATATATATATATATATATAATGTATATATATATATATATATATATATTACACACATACACACACATTAAGCTGCAGCCCCACCGATCGATTGTTCTCGGTCACGAAAGTTAGTACACCCCTCACCTTTTTATATGTTTTTAATATCTTTTTATGGGACAACACTGCAGATCTGACCCTGTAATACAATGTACAGTGTCAGTGCGCAGCTTGTATAACAGGGTAAATTTGGTGTCCTCTAAATAACTCAGCGCAAAGCCATTAATGTCTAAACCGCTGGCAACAAAAGTGAGTAAACCCCTAAGTAAAAATGGCCAAATTGTGCCCAGTTAGCCATTTTCCCTCCCTGGTATCATTAATGTTACAAGGTGTCAGGTGTGAATGGTGAGCAGGGGTGTTACATTTGGTCTTAGCGTTCACACACTCTCTCATACTGGTCACTAGAAGCTCAGCATGGCTCCTGAGGGCAAAGAATTCTCTGAGAATCTGAAAAAAAGAATTGTTGCTCTAAATAAAGATGGCTGAGGCTATAAGAAGATTGTCAGCACCCTGACACTGAATTGCAGCACGGTGGCCAAGACCATACAGTGGTATAACAAGACAGGATCCACTTAGAATATGCCTTGCCATGGTCGAACAAAGAGGTTGAGTGCAGGTGCTCAGCGTCATATCGAGTGGTCGTCTTTGCAAACAAGATGTGTGAGTGCTGCCAGCATTGCTGCAGAGGTTACACCGCACAATACATCACATTAGTCTGCATGGCTATCGTCCCAGAAGGAAGCCTCTTGTAAAGTTGATACAGAAGAAATCCGCAAACAGTTTGCTGATGACAACCAGACTAAGGAAATGGATTTCTAGGACCATGTCCTGTGGTATAATGAGATCAAGATAAACGTATTTGGTTCATATGGTGTCGTGTGTGTGGTAGCAACCAGGTGAGGAGTTCATGAAAGTGCCCAGGATGCGGATATTATTACAGAAAGGGGCCTAGGATGGAGAACATTTATTACAGAAAGGGCACAGTATTCAGACATTATTACTGGAAAGAGCTCAGGATGGGGATATTATAACAGGAAGGGGCCTAGGATGGAGGACATTTATTACAGGAAAGGACCAGTATTCAGACATTATTACTGGATAGGGCTCATGATGGGGACTATATTACAGCAAGGGTCTAGGATAGTATTGCAATAAGAGCCCAGTACGGGGGACATTATTATAGAACGAGGCCCAGGATGGAAGACATTACAAGACAGAGGACATTATTACAGGGGAGTGTACATCAGGCCCACATGCTGGTCCACCTTTTGCACCTGGACCAAAAGGACTTTAGTTAAACCACTGCCCCCCACCCATCTGTTATTAATTTCCTAACCAGAGTATAAGGACCCAATGTATATTAGGCTAATGTCGTCTGAACCATCGATTTCTACAGGTTTGGTAAATAATGTGTATGGTGGCACTGGCTGAATAATAGTTGGGAGAGATGTCGATAACATATGTGCAATTTCAGATTGCTGAGGGTGTTGTGCTCCTTGAGACAAGCTGCCGGGCAAGAGCTCCGGTATAATGGGGAGTCATGTGAGATGGCTGCCGGCTGAACGATCCATCGGCAGAAGCATAATTCGGCCGGCAGTCATTCAATGTATATGCTCAGTTTAACTCCTCAATTGCTAAATCCTGCTAACCGGAAACCCCCTTTAATACCACAAGTGATGGTAGTGTACCGCCCTCGTGTCTGCGGCCAAGCCGCTCGGATCCGAAACCGCGGTGGCTCGAGGGGTCTCCGGACCCGGGGTTCATGCGGACACTCGAGTTTGAAGAGGGGAGTATGTGCAGGGGAGTTAGCTTGCTCTCAGGGTTCACGCTTGGAATTTGGTGGACTGTGTTTTGGGAAAAGTCCTATCACCTCGTTGCTCTAGTACCCCGATTTTGGAGCAGGTGAAGGATGAATCTTGAAGGCTTCACCCCCGTCGGGTAAAGTACCAGGACGCTTGAAGCTACTTACCGGCCTAGGGTCCGCGTACCCTGTCGTGCCCTGGCCCCTGCCCGGAGATGGCTCAAGGCCGCCGGCTGCCCTGCTCGGCAATCCGTGCCCCTTGACACGATCCCCTGCGACCAGGGTTCCAGCTCCTACCAGGCCCAGACCAATGTCTGCCACCTACTAGACTCAAGGATCCCTCCTCCTGACCTGTGACCTCTCCCTTCGAGACACACGACTCGACTCCTTTCACTTTTTCACTTTCCCCTACCAACCCCCTAATTCCCTTCAGGCCCCCCAATGGTGTGTCTGGTGGGTGTGGTGTAAAGTGTTCCTAGGGTTTCGACTGACTCTGCTCTTAGCAACTCCAAAGGACAGGGATCCATAACCAATGAGGATGCGGATATCGTGCAGAAGGGCAGATTGCACAATACCCTGTGACGACCTGATAGGCCAGGGCGTCACAGTAGCATATTTTATTCTGGGTTTTTTTTGTGTTTTTTTGTTTTCCTGTACTCTTGTATATACTCTTCTATCATTATGTGATAATCCAGTCTATAATAAAGCAGTATCAATCTTTAAAAATAACTTTTAGTCATCTAGCCGCAACATAATAGAAGATAACAACTTAAGGAGCTTTAATAAGTTTCTTCCTTACTCTTAGCTCCTTTTTCTGACTTTGCCCTCTCCTTCAGTCTTGTGTGGGCACCAAAATCAACGTAACAAACGGGATGTATAACAATGGAATCATTTTCCTTTTCTTTCACATTCTCCGCACTTTGTGGTCTCTTGTTTCTCCCCAGTAACTGCCAAATTCCCGTCACTTTTATTCCGAGCCTATTGATAGAAATTCCAGAGTTTTTAGTTTTGTTTATGCTAATGAAAAACCTCCTGATTCTTGACAACCCAAAGTGAAAAGGCTTCTGCTCGAAAATCAGCTCCAGCTGTAAAAATGTATTTTATAAAAGCTTTGGTGGAACAGAAATGGGAGATCTGAGTAAGAACATGTTCGGAAGTCACTTGAGTGGGGTGATGCCCTTCACTGACACACATAGGCAGGTACAGAGGACGTCGAGGAACCAGTCAAGGGACACAGGTGCCAATACCATTCTGCCAACGCAAGAGTGTTAGAACAGGAAAAAATGAATGAACCACAATGTAACCCTTTTGAAAACATTTTGCATTTTGCGCTTTCATTTTTCCCATTTTAGTGGGTTTTTTTTCCTAGAGTCGTAACTTTTTCATTTTTCCATTTCATCAGCTCTTCTTTTGAGGTCATCAGAAGCCTCCTTTGTTTATGCCATGATACAGTTTCACAAGGGCTTGTGAAGATCAGACTTTGGTCAATCCCTGTTCTTTAAAGGGAACCTGTCACCAGATTTGGAGACTATAAGCTGCTGCCACCATCAGTGGGCTCTTATATACAGTATTCTAACATACTGTATATAAAAGCCCAGGCCGCTGTGTAGAACGTAAAAAACACCTTGATAATACTCACCTAGGGGATGGTCTAGTCCGATGGGTGTCGCTTTTCTACGGTCTGGTGCCTTCTCTCTGCGGCGATCGCCATTTTCCTTCTTCGCAGGTCCATATGCATGACGCGTCCTACGTCATCCACACAGGCCGGCATTGCACTCCTGCGCAGGCGCACTTTCATCTGCCTTGCTGAGGGCAGATCAAATTATTGTAGTGTGCATGCGCGAGCGATCTTTGAACTTACCTCGTGACTGAGCATAACAATACTTTGATCTGGCCTGAACAGGGCCAATCAAAGTGCACCTATGCAGGAGGGCAATGCCGGCCTGTGTGGATGAAGTAGGATGTGTTGTGCACACGGGCCTGCTAAGAAAGAGGACGGGCTGGCCATCGCAGCAGAGGGGAGCGGCCGGACTGGAAAGCAGTGACACCTATCAGACCGACCCCTAGGTGAGTATTATAAAGGTGTTTTTTCCATTCTACAGAGTGGCCTGGGCTCTTATATACAGTATTGTGGAATGCTATATATAAGAACTCACCGGTCATGCGCACTAGACCTCTCTGAAGCTGAAACGCGTACACTCAGCTTTATAGTGCGCATGACCGAAAGTGCGGTGACTTCTGATCAAGCGCACTGAGTCTAAACCCGGCGTCTGAGGCAGTGCCATCGGGCACAGGTACACAATGACGCTGGGCAATGGCCACTGAATAGCATTTTAGCATGCCCCTGTGGTGTGCTAACATGCTAAGAGGGCGGACTAGTCGGGGAAATTAACACCCTTGCGACTAGTCCCTGCACTCTTTAGCATAATGTGGGGCCCCTGAGACCTCAGTCACCACAGAGTATTGCATCTGTCTTAAGGTGTAGTACTGATCCAGATAAGAAGAGGTTAACTACTGGTATTCAGAGCTTAAACGCATCCTGAGCTCATAACTTACATAAACACCCAGTTATTGAGCCAGAATAGCCAGTTACACAGGAAGACAGACAGCCTGGGGAATGCCCGGTTGCTGGGGCAACCACCAATGAGTCATCCCAAAGGTGGGGCTACCCGGGGAAGTGAGAAAACACAAACAGTTTCTAGTCAGATCAGTCTGGGACAGGGAAGCAACAACACCCTGGGGGGGTGTGACCCAGCTCCCCTTCAGGGAGACCACCCGGGATGCGTGCTTCAGAGCTATCCCGGGAAAGGAGAAAGTGCCAGAACATCATGGGACTTGTAGTACCATGGCTGCTATAGAGAGTTCTTAAGAGCTTCTGTAGCTATGACCGGGCAGACTGGAAGAGACAGGGGGGACAGAGAGAAGCAGGAGACGACCGAGTGGAGCTGGTGAGACAGAAGAGAACATGGTAGCTGAGGTTGAGCCTAACTGTTCCCACAGTGCCAGCGCAGTCGGGGTGCAGAGCCCTCAGTAAGGGAAACCTTCATGAACTCTAACAAATCTGCAGGGGATGGGGATTCCAAGTCCCATTGCCCCCTACCCATTTTCCCAGAGCACAGTGACATATATAGGATCCGGGGTCAGGGCAACAGCTGGACCCGTGTCACCTGCATACGGGACGGGACACTTAACACTGACGGCGGGGTCCCCAAATTGCTGCAGGCCACAGGGAACCGCGTGTCAGCACAGAGGAGGAAGGACTCACACGCTCCACAACACCGGTGGTGACCTCTGATTCATCCGGGATTGGCTGGGGCCCAGCACGACGGTGACCGGTACCCTGAAGGCAGCATCATAAGAACTGTGAGCAAAAGACCTGGACCCGCAACCGTTGCCTCAGTCCCTTATTACTGGCGCCATCGTCCTGCGCTTCGGCGCCAACGGCCCATCTTCCCCGTCACCACCATTTCCCCCTGGGGTTCACACCACTTGTGGGAAGCTGGACTATTTGAGCTGCGTCAACATCAGCCCCGGGGGAGAGCCACATGTCGCAGCGGCAGCTAAATCCCTGGCCGCACACTACAGGTGGTGCTGCAAAGCAAACCCCCATCCCCTATTACCGGGACAGCCTGCACCCTTCTATAATGACACCGATGGGGCCATGGAGCTGGGTCAGGCCAGTCACAGCAACCCCAAATACCACTGGCCCGTGAAGGGTGAGCCCTGAGGCCCCAAGGTGCTGCATTATCATAAAGGATCTTTAGAAATACTTTTTCTAGAGATCACTTTATCTATGCTACTAGATACAGGGACGGTTAGGCAGGGATTAGAAATCTGCACCCAGAACTGCTCATGGTCTTGGGTATATATTGGACCTGACAGGTTCCCTTTAACTTTGTATTTAGGAAGCAAATAAACATTAACAAATAATATGTTATTGTATACCATGTCCTTTCAAGACAGTTTTTCCAAACCAGACAACCCCCTTAGAGATAGCTCAAATATTCGGCTTCGCGAATATCCAATGAATAGGTAACCGCTATGCGAATATTCGATGCGCAATGTAAGTCTATGGGAAGCCCGAATAGTTCCGAATAGTTGTTATTCGGGTTTCCCATAGACTTACATTGCGCATCGAATATTCGCGAATAGTCGAATAGCGTTGACCTATTTGGCAAATATTCGCGAAGACGAATATTTGAGGTATTCGATCACCCCTAATCACTTTCTTTCTAATTTTGGTAAAGTAGCGCCAGCTCTTCACAATAGTTAGGGAATCAAGGATTGCCCATTACTGTTTCAGAATCGATGCCGTAGAGCTGGGGAAAATCTGTAAAATCTGTTATTGGCAGCGCCAAAAAATGCTAATCTCCCGTCTGTTTACACACATCAAAAGTTGGAGGATTTCAATCATAATTTCTGAGGGATCTGATAAGAGCAAAAAATGCCACCCACAACTCCACAAGTACCTTCCCAAACAAATAATTTAATTGCTTTAGCATTATCTACCCCTAATCATTCTCAGCCTAATTACCATTCATCTTTAGTTGGTGTATGCAATGATTCACTGGTTATTGTTTGTAATCTTTTAATTTCTCATTAAAAAAAAAAAAATCAGTCCGCCGAACGTAGTGAGCTCTAATCCGCTGAATGAGCCAACGTCGGACAACTAAATAGGAAATCCTTCAGACAATATTTTGGGTTTATATAATGCTGTCACTCAATGTGTAATTAAAAGTTGCACGCTTGTTGTTTTATCTGTCAGCATTTTCATATGAATGGCGTGTAAATTAATTACTAAAAGTAAATACATTATATATCAAAACACTTTCCTGGGAACAAATAGAACTGGGAACAAAAGACTTAATAAACCTCCGGAAAGATGAACAATTAACTGGGTGTTTTTGTGTGGATCTTAGTAATTTTGTTGTTTTATATATTTTTTTTTATTTTGGTATTTGTTCAATTTTGCATTCGTATCTTGCTGTTGACGAGCAAGAAATAGAGTACAGAACAGAAAGACATCAAGGGATGCGGAGAAGACCTGAAATCTGCAGTCATGGGCTTTATGGAGGGAAAAAATGCTTTGGGTCTTCTAAGAATGGGTTTAAGAGAAAGAAGAGATTATTGTGGACTTTATATCCCATTATTCTACCGGTAGTTGCCATATCTTATTCGTAGCTGAGCTTTAAAGCATGTAATGGTATGGTGAAACGCTGGTGCCCTATTTTTACCATGTTTGCATGGTTGTTTCCTATTCCTTTCCACAGGCAAAAATATTTCAGGCTCGATCCACTATTTATTTATTTTTTTATCGTTTTTTTTAAGTCACACTTCTTTTTTTTTTCTTGTATTCATTAAAATGGCAGAGAAATGAAAAAAAAATCTGACATCCCCCAAAAAAATCACACGGGGGGTGGGGGTCTGCATGGACTTAAACTTGCACAAAGTTTTTTAAGTCACATTTAGGATATGACCGTCCTAGTTGCATTTCTAAACGCACGTTTTGGCATTAAATGATTTGGCCAAAGTTGCCTTTTTAAGAAATTTAGCGCTAAAAACACATGCGTATTTACCGCGTTTTCGATGCGTTTTCAGAGCTTTTTACATGCTTTTTCCCTTGCGTTTTGACAGATGCGTTTTGAACATCAAGACACTGCTAAATAAAGTTTAAACAGTCAAACAAAATGAAAAAAGAGAAAAAAAAGGCAAAACGTATATATTTTTTGAATTAATAAAGAAAAAAGTTATATTTCATGAAATTATAGCGGTTATATTATATTTATTGTTAAAATAGCAATAAAATCTTATTTTTCTTTAATTTCATTGTCGGACTATGTGTGTGTGTAAAGGGACATATTAATCCTTTATTTTAATGTCAGAAAAGCATGCGTTTTTGAAGTTGTAAACGCACTCTTTCTGCGGCTAAAAAGCAGGTAAAACGCTGGAATTTGGATGTTTGTTGCTTTTTGCTACTTCTCATTGACTTCAATGTTAACAAAACGCTGCAGAAATGGGAAAAACAATTGACATGCTGCTTCTTTAAACGCATGTTTTTTGCCACAAATTATGCAAATTAAACGCAGCGTTTTGAAACGCAAAGTGCGGACAGGAAATCTTCATTTTCCATAGACTATCATGGAAAATCAAAACGCATGCCTTTTGGCATGAAAACGCTGCTGCTCAAAACGCTGCTGAAACGCAGGTGAAAACGCAAAGTGCGGTCATACCCTTAAGCCTACAACCTGCCGTAACCCTCAGTCTGATGCAGCGCCGCATAATCAGCTCTACCCTAACCTACTGTATCCTCAAAAAGTCATATTTCTTTTTTTGTCTTATGGTATTTATTAAAAAAAACATTTTGTTCCAAAAAGTCACATTTCTTTTTTTGGCTTGTGGTATTTATTAAAAAAAAAATTTTCTTCCAAAAAAGTTTTCTTTGTCCTGGTATTTATTATCATTTTTTTTTTTTTTTCGTTTCAAAATTGTATATATTTTAAGAGCAAAAAGTCACATATTCCCTTAAAATGTCACAAAATAAAAAAAATCTGACATAAAAAAATCACTCTAGGGGAATGAACTTAAATTTGCACAAAGTTTTTTAAGTCACATTTGTTTTGGTCTAGTGGTATTCATTAACATTCTATTGTTCCAAAATTGTATGAATTTTAAAAGCAAAATGTTGCATGGTCCCTTAAAATGTCACAAAGGAAAAAAAAAATCCCCCCAAAAAATCACTCTGGGAGAATGGACTTAATTTTGGTCAAAGTTTTTTTTAAGTCACATTTCTTTTTTTTGTCTTGTGGTATTTATTAAAAAAAAAGTTTTTCCAAAATCTTCTAAATTTAAGAGTACAAAGTTCCCTTTAAAATGTCACAAAAAAATTAAAAAATCTGACATCCCAAAAAAATCACTTATAAATTTTAACAGCAAAGAGTTGAATATTCCCTTAAAATGTCACAAAATAAAATAAAAAGAATAAAAAAATAAAATAAATATAACAAAAATCTGACAACCAAACAAAAAAATCATTCTAGGGGGAATGGACTTAAATTTGCACAAAGGTTTTAAGTCACTTTTTTTGTCTTGTGGTAATCATTAACTTTTTTTTGTTTCAAAATATTTTAAATTTTAAGAGCAAAAAGTTACATATTCTTTAAAAATGTCACAAAATAAAAAAAATCTGACTACCAAAAAAAAAAAAAAAAAAAATCACTCCAGGGGAGAGAACTTAAATTTATGCAAAGTTTTTGAAGTCACGTTTCTATTATTGTCTTGTGGTATTTAATAACATTTTTTTTTTTGGTCCAAAATCTTATCAATTTTAAAAGCAAAAAGTTGCATATTTCCTTAAAATGTCACAAAATAAATTAAAACATAAATAAGTAATAAAAAAATCTGACATCCCCAAAAAATCACTCTGGGGTAAATGGCGTTAAATTTGCACAATGTATTTTAAGTTACATTTCTTTTTGTCTTGTGGAATTCTTCGTTAACATTTTTTTTGTTCCAAAATTTTATAAATTTTAAGAGGCAATAATTTAATATTCCCTTAAAATGTCACAAAATAAAATAAAATAAATGAATGAAAATGGACTTAAATTTGCACAGCCAAAGTTTTTTTTAAGTCACATTTCTTTTTTTGTCTTGCGGTATTTGTGTTTCAAATCTTGTAAATTTTAAGAGCACAAAGTTGCATGGTCCCTTAAAATGTCACAAAAAATAAAAAATTTAATATCCCCCAAAAAATCATTCCGGGGGATAGAGGGGGGAATGGATTTAAATTTGCACAAAGTTTTTTAAGTCACATCTTTTTTGTCTTGTGGTATTCATCAATATTTTTTGTTCCAAAATCTTATAAATTTTAAGAGCAAAAAGTCAATTTTAAAAGCACAAAGTTGCATAATAGAGCACATAAAATAACAAAACACGCAAACACATATATGAAATTGACTTGAAAAAAGGTGCAAATTTAAAAAAAGAATTTGGTGCAAATCAAAAACAGGCCTGGCACACCAAAAACTAGAAAAATAAAAGAAAAAAATGCAGTAACAAATCAGGCCTTTTCTTTTCCATGGACCTAATGTACAGGGGCAAAAGGATTGCAGAGGTCGCGACTGGGCCCATGCTGCAAGGGAGCCTGCTAGCACCAGCGTATATTTCAGGTGGATGTGTGTCCGAGGAAGCATATTCATCTGAAGTATATTGGTACGCAGAGACCCGCTGGGTCTTTGAGCGTATGTAACGTCAGGTGGAGTGCACAACACTTACTTGTATCTTCAGACCGGTGTCCGTTATTCCACTGGCGGTCATCATTGTAGACGCTTAGTAAAACACGCAACACCAGTACTCACTTAGCCAACCAGAAAGTTCGCTTTATTCTTCACACTGTTACGACACACATGGTCTTCCTTTGCTTCCTTCTTCTCAGTGTAGGGAACTACCTCTCGACCTGTCCTCTTCCGCTATCTTAGATCTTGCCTTCAAGCTCTGGGATATGTGTCTCCTTTCCCCTCACTCCGCTCACCTTCATCCGATTTTGGTCCTTAAAGGCTCTCTAGCTGGACAACTCTCTAAGTCTACTGGGGTGAGCTATAGGCTCCAGACCTCTCAAGGTTACCTCAGGGTTCCCTAACTGTCCCTAGCCCTGAGGCCACGTCTTCTCAAACTTGAACCCTATTCTAATCTGGCTCCTCTCGAGACCTCCCAACTGTCCTCTTTCCGCATCTGTCACCACCCCTTTAACTCTATCTCTTCTATTTTGCCTACCAACTACTAGGTGGCACCTTTGGTAACAGTCCCGCTCTACTGTATCTGGAACCTGCACCCAGGTAGCATCATATCAAAATACACATTTAGCAATAAACATAACATACTGCACTCTACATAGCTATATACTTTATATTGCAGTGCTCAACCACCTCCAACACATATATACCAGGATGGGGAACATATACACCAGAATGGGAAACATATATACCAGGATGTGGAATATATACCAAGATGGGCACAGTATGTGTAACATATATATCAGGATGGGGAACAACCAGGATGGGGAACAAATATACCAGGATGGGGTACATTAGTACAGGATGACAGGATGGATACATAATGGGGGAGGGCAACTCACATGTCCTTATAAGATTTAGAATGCTATATACACCTGACCAACATGTGGGAGGGGGAGGGGGGTCAGGTCCAAATTGACTGAATAATTCAGTCATCATCTGTCGGGCAAGATGTAGGCTCAGCATGCAAGCCCGCATGAAAGTCAGAAACATGACATATGACATAGAAGTATGTCAAATGTCGTGAAGGGGTTGAACGAGCCCTGTAAATCTGCGTTTATAAACCTCTTCCCTAGGACCTTGTTCACAAGACCATTTTTTCACTCAGCATGCCATCTGTGTGCAAAATCACATCTGCTAAAACTCACTCTGGTCAGGTGGAAGCTGTTGTCAGCCGTACATGTAGTATAGGGTCACAGCCTGTCCTAAGGGGGTCTCAAGCTGAATGTCAATATTTTCTGATGAGCTTTATAACAAGTCTTTTACCTCACTCCAGTGCTGGATTCACATCTACACTGCTCAGTATTGTTGTATAATGTCCCCCATGCTGCAGTTCCTGGTCTCTGTGTGCTAAAATAGGTATGAAAAGCAGAAATCCCTCTCTGTGTCTGTGCATGGAAGACATCATAACAACTAGTCTCAACCCACCAGCTCAGAGTCAAATGCAAATTAGAGAGACAAAGCTTGGTGAAAATCTGGCGAAAGTGCAGGATAGAAGTCATGTAACGGCCAGAAATGATGTTATACTTCATGCTTTCACACAGGACAGCTATTCTGAAAACTTACTTGGTTATCCTTTTAAATGCATTGAAGTGCCCATACCTATCAGTGCACTTTATGTATTTTCTTTTACTCCCTATAATATTGATTAAATCAATTTATCTTTCTGTCTATTTTGTTTTAACGGTTTATAACAGCCATTTCCAGGGCTGCTCCAGCGTGAGATATGTGAGGGGTATGAACTCCGAATCTATTCATGATAATATTTATTGCAATAAACTTGTCTTTAGTAGGAAAATTAAGTCTCTGAACATTTACCACCCAGGATATGATGAATTCCAGGGAACGTCCCACTCATCTCTATAAATTCCTTTCCCTTCTCAGCACCAGTATTTTCAGCATTTACAGATTTTGTGCACTTGATGGACTTAAAGGGGGGTTCCTTATTAAGACAACCCATGTTTAACCCCACCATGACGCCTTAATGTCCCACAGACATTGGTTTTACTGTATCAGACAACTTCTATGAAGCCTAATATAAATTATACAGCAGGTCATTCTGAATAGAGCCCCACACAATTAGCAGCCATGTTAGTAAGGATTACCTTGCAATTGCTCATTTTTTGCAACTTGGAATGAACTGATCCCATAACCATTAGGCTACGTCATCTGAACCCACCAATATCGATGGTTTTGCCCAACAATTTAATATGTATGAGTACCCCTGACAGATGATTTGGGGAAGATGAGGATCCAGCATGTCCGATTTTGAACTGTCAATCCTTTTGACCACAAATTGACAAGTTGCCACCAGGAATGTCTGGCAGTGCCTCTCTTATATATGTCACGCTCCCGGTCCGACCGCGCCACTCACCACCCGTCGCTCTAACCCCTGGAGTCCCCGCTCTCCTGCTACCACGTCCATACCTTTTCCCCGTCGGTCCCGGCCCCGCGCCGCTCACTCACTGCAGCCACCTGCGCCCCAGCATCCTGCCTCTCCTCCTGTGGTCTCGGCTCTGACTTCCAGGTTGCGGCCCTCACACATGCACACTAGGGGGCGCGCGCGTGCACTCACCTTGACTTAAAGGGCCAGCACATTGGGTATTTAAGACTTGCTACTTCCCATGGCCAGTGCTTGTTCAACACGTCCCTGTAGCTTGTCTTTTGTACTAGTTGTTCAGCTCTCCCTATACCTGTGCTTGGTGTAACTCTGTCTCTGCTTGCAGATCCTGAGTACCGTTCTGAGCACACACTCCAGCCTGATCCCAGTAACCTGCACCAGCCTCCGTTCTGGACTTCTGCCTGATCCCGTTAACTTGTACCTGGTCCAGATTGGATCCTACATCCAGTGACTCTTGCTGATTCCGGCTTCCGTGCAACTAGGCCCTCTGCGGTTACGCCCGACAGTCCCTGTATAGGGGTTTGCTCGAAGCGGCATCGCAGGGGAGTCCGGTGCACGGTCCAGTGGGTCACCTCCAGAACTATCCTTACAATATAGAGCACACAAGTGTTCGTCAGAGTTTGTGCTCCTGTGTATTGAAGGGTCAGATGAGATAGAGATAGCTGTTGGATGAATGACTTCTATCTTATGTCTTAAGAGTTATGTGGAACATGTAGGGTAACAAGACCCCTTAACATGGGTCATTAATTGACCAAACACTCATTCTCGACCATTGGCCTGTGTACACTGCAATCATCCAACAAATGTTAACAGATTGGATGGTTCACGCAGGTCTAGAAATCAACATGTCCCCATGTAAACAGGAGAGATAGTTAATGCTATAATCCCCTGGAGAACAAAAAATGTGGGTGTTCTCTACCTCCCTCAAGATCAATTCTTGGGGAGCCTTCATATACATCACATGGTAGGCGGGTCCGATCCTAATCGTTGGGTTTGATGACTACAACTGATGTGTATGGAGGCTGAAAGGCTTCTCCTCTTCAATTGTAGCCTAAGAGATGAGCACTGGGTTCTCCTCCCCACAAGAATGAATAAAATATAATAAATCAATAATTGGAGATTATGAAGATTTAGCAAAGTGGTAAGAATCCTTCAAGGATCAACCCACCACCGGATGTTTCAATGGTCATCAACTATGGCAAGTCATGCCTAAACCAATGATGGGTAGGTTGTCCTGTGCCGATTGTGCTCCCCTGTAACACTGGTTCATGAAGCTTTGGGGACCACGAGGGAATGTGTGGAATCGGCTACAGGGCAGATATAGCTGTGATACGTGTATAACTGGGACTTACAGAACAGAGTCTATGATGAATTTATCATATAGGATCCCGAATTCTCCTGACGCTGAGCTCCTGTCACCGGCCGTCTGCTGCTTACACTCATTTTTCATTCAGAAAATGGTTTTAACAACACCTGGGAGGGAGACATGTTATTTATGGCTCGGAGAAGACAGGATTTAGCTTGCTCAAGGCTGTGTACGCTATGTTGTTCTGTAATTAGTTTAGAATGTATTTACATCCAATGAACTAGGAGCAAAGGTGCACCTTGTATGCAACGCATGTACTTAATTAAGAGAATTAAGCTTAATGGGCTTTCTGGCCTGTGCGGATACAGACAGTCTGCCTGGGACAGCAGCCTCCATGCCTTGCAGCTGGCTGGAACTGAGCCTTCATATACCGCAAGTCTTGACTAGACTTCATTGCCCTGAAATAAACAATGATTTAACTCTATCTGCACAGAAGTTATACAGTGAAATACAGTGGTGATCAAAAGTTAGAGGACCCTTCCGAATTTTCCATAATTTTGCATAAATCTTTACCCAAACAAACATAAAATTTTGAGACAAGTACGGTAGATAAAGAACCAACTCAAGCAAATGAGACAAAAATATAAAATGTTTGTCATTTTTTTCTAATTGAGGAAAATGACCCAATGTGGCAAACGTGAGTGGCAAAAGTATGTGAACCTTTAGGATTAGTAGCTAATTTGGTGAGTAAATTAACACCTGGTGTTTTCAATTAATAGGATGAAAATCAGGTGTGAGTTGGCAACCTGTTTTATTTAAAGAACAGGGATCTATCAAAGTCTGATCTTAACAATAAGCTTGTCTTGTGGATCTGTATTGTAACATGAACAAAGGACATTTCTGATTACTTCAGAAGAGATGTTGATCTTCATCAGGCTGGAAAAGGTTACAAGGTTGGGACTCCCCCAATCCACAGTCTGTGTATTTCTACCCCCCCATGAGTGCTCCACCAACAAAGATCACGCCAATGTCAAAATGTATAATAGTCCACTAAGTCACAAAGGAACCCAAGGCATCTTCTAAACAACTAAAGGCCTCTCTTAACTTACCTAATGGTAAAAAAAAGCTTGAAGACAAATAGCGCACAAATAGGGTCTTATCAGATGATGATAATAGGGTGAAAAAATCTCTAGGGGAGCCATATTAGTACTCTATGTCACTAAGGAACCCAAGGTATCCTCTAAACAACTAAAAGCATCTCTTAACTAACCTAATGGTAAAAAAAAAAAAGCTGGAAGACAAATAGCGCACAAATAAGGTCTTATCAGATGATAATAGGGTGACAAAATCTCTAGGGGAACTATATTAGTACTCTAAAGCGGGCTTTATATGCAACGACATCGGGGTCACGGAATTCGTGACGCACATCCGGCCTTGTTAGCGACGTCGTTGCGTGTGAAAACGCAGGAACGACCGTTAACGATCAAAATTACTTACCTAATCGTTGATCGTTGACACGTCGTTCCTTTCCCAAATATCGTTGCTGTTGCAGGACGCAAGTTGTTCGTCGTTCCTGCAGCAACACACATCGCTATGTGTGACACCGCAGGAACGAGGAACATCATCGTACCTGCGGCCGCCCGCAATGAGGAAGGAAGAAGGTGGGCGGGAGGTTCTTCTATTGGACGGCCGCTTAGTGACGCCGCTGTGACGCCGCACGTACCGCCCCCTTAGAAAGGAGGCAGTTCGCCGGCCACAGCGACATCGCTAGGCAGGTAAGTATGTGTGACGGGTCCTAGTGATGTTGTGCGCCACGGGCAGTGATTTGCCCTTGACGCACAACTGACAGGGGCGGATGCTTTCTAGCGATGTCGCTGTGTGTAAAGTCCGCTTAAGTTACTAAGGAACCCAAGGTTTCTTCTAAACGACTAAAGGCTGCTATTAACTTACCTAATGGTAAAAAAAATCTGTAAGACAAATAGCGCACAAATAGGGTCTTATCAGTTGATAGTAGGGTGAAAAACTTTCTTGGGAAGCTCACCTCCGGCAGTTGTGTGAGTCACAACTGACTGTTAGGATCCTGAAAGCCATGGCTGCTGTGGCTCCACATGGAGTAGAGGATGATCATTGGATAGACAAGAAGATGCCGTGCTGCCATGAAGATGAAAAAAGCCCAATGGGTAAAGTAATTGATTTTTATTTCAATGCGTTTCGGAGAGAAACTTCTCTCCTTCCTCAGGAACAATCACATGACTGAAATAAAAATTACTGCTTATACTCACAGGGCTTTTTTCATCTTCACGGAAGCAGAGCATCTTCCTGTCTATCCAACAGTCATCAACTTACCTAATGGAAGACATTGAATAACAATGGTGTGTTTGGCAGGCTCGTAAGGAGAACGCCACTACAAGTTCATTGTTGCCCGTCTGCAATTTACTAAAGATCACCTGGACAACCTAGAAGACTATTGGAACAATGTTTTATGGACGGATGAGACCAAAATAGAATGTTTCTCATTTCAACCAAGAAGTTCTGTTTGAAGAAAGAAAATCACTGCATTACGGCATACAACTTCATACCATCTGTGACATAGGGTGGTATCATAGTTTGGGCCACGTCTGATGGATCTGGACCATCATTGATAGAACAATGAATTTTGAATTATATTAGCAAATATAAAGGAAAACATCAAGATAGCTGAATCTCAACAGTACGTGGGTCAAGCACCAAAACAACAACCTAAAGCCACTAGTTGTCCTACAGAAGAATGATAAATGCAATGGCCAGTGACGTTAAGCCTGTAGAAATGTTGTGGAAGGGCTTCACGTGAGTCTGGGAGAAAACCAACCAACATAACAGAGGTGAAGCTATTTTGTAGGGAAGAAGGGGCTAAAATTCCTCCAAGACGATGTGCAGAATTAATCAACAATAATTGGTCTCTTTCAGATGCAGTTATTGCTACATGAGGGGTCACGTCAAATACTTTGAGCAAAAAAACAAAAATTCCAAAGTCTAATATTTTTGACTTGTTAGATATGAGTGTTCAGGGTTTCTCTACAGGGAAATAGGAGAAAACCACTGACAGACACCGCTTGCAGCGACTAAAGCGGGCTTTACATGCTACAATTGCGCTACAGCGATCTCGTTGGGGTCAAGGATTTTGTGACGCACATCCGGCCGCTGTAGCGATCTCGTAGCGTGTGACTCCTAGGAGCGATTTTGGATCATTGCAAAAACGTCCAAAATCGCTCCTCGTTGACATGGGGAGCCGCTGCCAGTTATCACTGCTGTCGCAGGGGCGAAGTTGTTCATCGTTCCTGCGGCAGTGCACATCGCTACATGTGACGCCACAGGAACGAGGAACATCTCCTTACCTGCCTCCGGCCACAATGCGTAAGGAAGGAGGTGGGCGGGATGTTACGTCCCGCTCATCTCCGCCCCTCTGCTTTCATTGGGTGGCCGCTTAGTGACGTCGCTGTGACGCCGAATGGACCGCCCCCTTAGAAAGGAGGCGGTACGCCGGTCACAGCGACGTCGCTATGCAGGTAAGTATGTGTGACGGGGGTGCCAGAGTTTGTGCGCGACGGGCAGCGATATGCCCCTTTTCGCACAAACGATGGGGGTGGGTCGCATGCTAGCGATATCGGGCCGGATATCGCAGCATGTAAAACCACCCTTATCTGCCCTGGAAATCAAAGGATCAGGAGATGAATTTACAATTGCCCAATCCCTTTCTATCCCTGACCTCTGTCAGGAGGTCTCCGCTGCCTCCAAAATCGGCAATGTACAGTGCCAAGCAAACGTTTAAGGTAGGTGTGGAAAAATTCTGCAGAGAGAATAAACGAAAGAGAAATCTGAATCCCATCACTTCTTCTAGGAGCTTGCACACAGTTGTCACGAGTGTCTTCCATCCTTGTGATGTTTGTAACAGTTCTGGGATCTGAGCTCCACATTAACTTGTGAGGCCCTATATATTAAATGAATTTACGTACTATTGGTGCAGCAAAGGTTAATGCCTTTTGCCCTGCTAGCAACTCCTGGTTAACTCACCTCACGTGCAGCCGGTTTCTTACCACTCCCATCTCCTTTAAATATTCACATGATCCATTACCTGATGCCAGAAATACAATTTTTCTATTCTGACCACAATGGAGGGAGGAAACATGTTGGAGCTGCCTAGGCTTTTTCAGCAGTAGTTTTTCTGTTTTGAGTTGTGATGCCTACAGCTTTGGTGTCTGGCTGCAGCTGTGTAGTTTTGTTATATCCCTTTACCTATTTCCCCCTGTTTGTCTACCTATCCTTGTGTTTTATTATTATTATTACAGTGGTAAGATTAGTGCTCTCGCCAGCCTTCTCACTAACCAGGGTGAGTTCAGGGCAAGCGAGGGTCTAGGTACGTGATTGGTGACGGTGTGAAAGAACCTGTATAGACATGTTAGGGATTGGAGGGAACGGCCTCAGTTGAGTGCAAGAGGTTTCCCTGCTCCCCTCTCCCTAGCACCAGGGTTCACCTTTGTACAGTGTCACCATCATACCCTGTTTGAGGCGGCGCCCGTTGGGGGTTCCCTTGTGTCTGTCAGAGCCCCGATAGTCAGCATGACACAGTTTTTAAAGAAATTTGGAAGGGCTGTTGTTCCAAACATGTTGGAGAACCAACCCAAGATCCTCTAGGAGGTCTAGGGCAATGTATGGTCTACCACCCCACATTTTTATTTTGTGCAGGCAATCATATTCAGCCTCATTCACTTTAATGGGTCTGCACTGCACTTTCCTGCACAGTGTTGGACACCCATGGAAAAAAGGTCATGCGCTCAAGATGTGTGTGTGTGTGTGTGGGGGGGGGGGTCCACAAAGGTTAGCAATAGCATATCCTAGTAAGTTGAAAATACCCCTTTAAACATAGAGGGAAAAAAGGGGGATTTTCTGCTCACCCTAGGCTTCAAGGTCAGGATGGTGCATGGAAAGAGCTTGCTATGCTGCACCCTTTAAAGAAATTTCCACTACTTTTACACTACTTTTACATTCATGGCCTATCCTTAGGATAGGTCATCAATGTCTGATCGGCCGGGGTCTGACATGCTGCACCCCCGCCGATGAGCTGTTTTCGGTCCCGGCTCCGGCAGCAGGCAGCCGGAAGTGCTCAGTTCCGGAGCTGCTCCGTCTTCTGATAGTGGCCATGGCCTGCACGCCCACCTCCCATTCTAATCAATCAGAGGCGGATGTACAGTACCCAGCATTGGCTGCTATTAGAAGACGGAGCAGCTTCAGAACGGAGCATTTCCGGCTGCCTGCTGCCGCTGTCGGGACCGAGAACAGCTGATTGGCGGGGGTGCCAGGTGTTGGACCTTGGCCGAACAGACATTAATGACCTATCCTAAGGATAGGCCATAAATGTAAAAGTAGTGGACAACCCCTTTAAGCATGTACCAACGTCTGTTGGGTCTTATAGCACCAATGTAATTGTGTGATGCAAGGGGACTATTTCCTAAGCTAAGTGGCTCATAACACATTGCTCTGGGCTTCATCTGTGGCTTAGTAGAGCACCGTCGACCATAGGACATCTAATGTATGTTTATCAATCCTAACTACGTCTATACGATTTGCTAACAATCCGTATAGTTTTATCGCTTTCCGGATAAGCGACACAAACTGATATCAGGCAGCCACCTATGGCACATGGAGAAATAGCTGTAGGCGGAGATGTCTGTAGCTGCCTGAAATGTTCTGTTTAGAAGTTCAATGGACCTTTCAAGTTTTCACATTAAAAGTTTCAGCTACTTATTTGCGGTGGGCAAGAGGGTAACTAACGCGCCTGGCTTCCTTGTGCAGATTCGGGGAGGAGAGCACTTTTTATGTTGTAAAGCTCATCACTCCATTTAAAATTCTGTAGCTGCGGGCGTTTACTTATTAACATGCACAAAAAATTCCCATTTTGCATGCGAAAAAAAAAAGAGAAAAAAACTGCCGAAAACTTCAAAGGGATGTGACATAGACTTGAGGCATCCACGGCCCATAAATGAAATGTTTAAAGAGCTCCTTCCAGTTTTAAAAGCATTTCAAATAGACATTCGCAAACAATAAAAGGCGGAATGAACACGGCCCAAATTGCCTGTTTTTGTTCCATTTTCAGCAGCTGATCATGTTTAATCTGAAATGTGAGCGTCGGCTCGTACGCGGAGACACCCCGGGGTCACCGGGATTTAAAACACCCCTCGCCACCAGCTTATCAGTCACTCTGAAATTTTATATTACACAGTTTGTCAGCGGCTCTCTACAATTACACCTGTCACTGAGACTGACACATTTTGTAAGCTTATTGATGCCAGAGGGACATTTCCAAAGTTTCTTTTTGCATTATCTTACTACTTAGCCCTGTGATTTCTGCTGGGAGGCTCGTCTGCGTAGGAAGACTCGGCTAGCATGGTAAATAGAGGCCGGTTTATGCATTCGTATGCACCGGAATCTCCTACAGCAGGAAATAACAACAAATTTGGGTTTGCCAACAATGGAATTAATCTAGTAAGAGCTATTCTATAAGAGTAAGTACAATAAGTCCTCACTGGCTGGGATTTAGGGCTGGTGCATTATATGGACAAAAGTATTCGACACACGGCTTAATCATTGAATGCAGGTTTCTCATTCAGTACCATTAGCATAGATGTATAATATTCGGTTCCTCAGTTCCTAGTGTATAAAATCTGGACCTTCAACCCTCGTGTATAACATCCTGACCCTCCCCGCTAGTGTATAACATCCAGGCCCATTGACCCCAGTGTATAACATCCAGACCCATTGACCCTAGTGTATAACATTCAGGCCCATTGACTACAGTGTATAACATCCAGACCCTTTGACCCGGTGTATAACATCCAGGCCCATTGACCCGGTGTATAACATCCAGACTCATTTACCCCGGTGTATAACATCCAGACCCATTGACCCGGTGTATAACATCCAGACTCATTGACCCGGTGTATAACATCCAGACTCATTGACCCTGGTGTATAACATCCAGGCCCATTGACCCGGTGTATAACATTCAGGCCCATTTACCCGGTGTATAACATCCAGACTCATTGACCCGGTGTATAAAATCCAGACTCATTGACCCTGGTGTTTAACATCCAGGCCCATTGACCCGGTGTATAACATCCAGACCCATTGACCCGGTGTATAACATCCAGACTCATTGACCCCAAGTGTATAACATCCAGGCCCATTGACCCTGGTGTATAACATCCAGGCCCATTGACCCGGTGTATAACATTCAGGCCCATTTACCCGGTGTATAACATCCAGACACATTGACCCGGTGTATAACATCCAGGCCCATTTCTGTATCTAACATCCAGACCCATTGACCCCGGTATATAAAAGCAAGACCCATTGACCCCAGTATATAAAATCAAGACCCATTGACTCCGGTATATAACCTCCCCCCCCCCCCCGCCATGCCGTTTGCCTTTACTACCATGAGACAGAATGGCCGGTGGTGCAGAGCCCACTGATACCAGTGCGTCCTGTAATAGGAGCCATCAGGGTAACAAGCCCATTAATTTCTTCCTCCTGAATGTTCCTCCATCACCTGTGAGTGATACTGTTGAGAAGTGGAAGGATCAGCAGCAACTTGGTGGAGACCCCATAGTGTTACAGAGTGGGGGGGCTGAGGAGCTGAGGGCAGAAAAGTCATCAACGCTCTGCTGACCCCATAACTACAGAGTCCAGACCTTCTCTGGTAACATCAGCACAAACACTGCACTCCACAGGAGCTTCATGGATGAACAGCTGCAGCCGTACATCACCAAGCACAATGCTGAGCTGTACATTACCAAGCACAATGCCGAGCCGTACATCACCAAGCACAATGCTGAGCTGTACATTACCAAGCACAATGCCGAGCCGTACATCACCAAGCACAATGCCAAGCCATACATCACCAAGCACAATGCCAAGCCATACATCACCCAGCACAATGCCGAGCCATATATCACCAAGCACAATGCCGAGCCATACATCACCAAGCACAATGTCAAGCCATACATCACCAAGCACAATGTCGAGCCATATATCACCAAGCACAATGCCGAGCCATACAACACCAAGCACAATGCTGAGCCGTACATCACCAAGCACAATGCCGAGCTGTACATCACAAAGCACAATGCTGAGCATTGGATGGAACAATGTAAAGCCACCTCGACTGGACTCTTAAGTAGACGTGTTCTGTGCAGTGATTGATCGCACTTCTCTATCTGAGTCTGATGGAGGAGTCTGGGATTGGTGAATAGAGAACGTTACCCACCTGACTGCATTGTGCTCGCTGTACAGTTTGGTGAAAGAGGGGTAATACTAGGAGCTGTTATCAGGGTTTGGCTTCAGCCCCTTAGTTCCAGTGAAGGGAAATCTTAATGCATCAACACAAGACTTTGTCCACAATTGTAGCTTCCAGCTTTGTTGGAGCAGTTTGGGGAACACCCTTTTCTGTTTCCCATGACTGTGCCCAGTGCACAAGGTCCATACAGACACGGATGGAGGGATTTTGGTGGAAGAACATGACCGGCCGCACAGAGCCCGGACCTCAGCCTCATCCAACAACTAGAAAGAGATTGTGACTCTGGCCTCTCCCCAACACTGATGTGTAACCTCACAAATGCTCTTCTGGATGAAGGAGCAAAAATTCCCAAAGACGCCTCCAAAATCTTGTAGAAATCCTTCCCAGAAAAGAAGGAGCCATTATATCTGCAGAGGGGCGACTCCATATTAATGTCTATGGATGGACAATGGGAGGTCAGAAGAGCTCCTGGAGGTCTAAACAGTTTTATTTGATGTCATTCGCCTCTTGTCCTCTGATCATTCCTAAGTAAAGTTTAGTAAAATATTTTTGCCATATCTATGATACAAATTACCTAATTTAAAGGCTGTCATGACAGTGGTGGAGAATATGGGAAATTTCATGGAGGACACAAACTAGCCCGAATTCCTTTTGTTATCAATGGACCCATTTTTTATTTTTACAGTGAGTACTTTATTGTTAGGGTTTGTTAATGACCTGACACGTCTGAAAATGGAAATTTGTTTTAGACTTTCTTGTGAGAAAACTGTAGGGGGAAGATTAAATGACTGCAGCCCCCAAAACAAAAGTAGGATCAGTAAATATGTAAAGGAGTTGGAAATGGGGTCCTATTATATACCCAAGCCTAAACATGGCTCCCGGATTATAGCTGATTTGCATGCGATGAGTCCCAACTAAAGCAGAGAGAGTTTGGCTGGGATTGTCATGTTCTTGTACCAGACAATGAGATTTATGTGACTTCTCGCAGCTGGCAGAACATCCATTCAGACTCTCAGGACACTAGACAGTTCGCTCCAGGGCAAAACTGCTTTTAATACCACATGTTGCCGGTCATTGCACTTCATTCAATTACACCGCTCTCTCGCTTTTTGTTTTAAGCAAATGACATAATCCGCACTTCTCTAAAATCTTATGTTATAAGGAAATGTGATGAGCCGTCTCCTTCCTGCAAATAGAACGTATAGCAATAGGTGGCGGGGATGAGATCTGCGCAGGGTTTTCTCCCGCGCCTCGAATGTTTCTCTTCTGATTTAGGTTTATAGGTGATAAGTGAAATGAAAATAAAGACTTTTCTAATCCACAGAATTTCTGCATTTATGCATTACGCTCTGTTCTCATGGTGCAATTGAGATCACATGCACGCTCATCAAAACCGAGCGTGCATGTGTATGGGGCATTCAGGGGAAATGGCTGGCAGCTGACAGTGTTTGACGGAGTACGGCCATCTTTCAGTCTGAGGTTCAGAAGTTTGTCCCCAAACTATACTTCGTTTCTTTATTTCGAGCCATGACAGCTGTTTTTTACCCATTTTCAAACCAATCCCAATCAATTTTGATGGATCAAACCAATCAATTTTGACCAAACTACCCAATTTCAGCAGGATCACGTTCAATCCTTGTTGTCAATGTCAATAAGCCACTGCCAATTTTAGTGTTCCCCCTCTCTCCATTGAGAACACATGCACACTCATCAAAACCGAGCATGTATGTGTATGGGGCATTAAGGGGGAATGACTGTCAGCTGACATCGCATGGCCACTTTTCAACCTGAGGTTCATGAGTTTCTCCCCAAATTACACTTGGTTTTTAGTTCTTGCAGCGGTGGGAAGGGGGTGATATCCTGTAGTCATCTTGTTTTAAGTTACCCATTTCCCAAACAAATGATCAAATGGGCATATCTTGTAAACTAGGATACAATGCCTCCAGGCTATAGTAAATACCCACGTTGGCCAATATAGTACCCTCAATGAACAATAATAATCTATATTAAGGCCCAATTGGATGGGCCAATCTGGGCTGACAAAAGTATGATAGGGACAGAACGGTCAACAATGCAATCATTCTGTTTCCATACAGTATCATATTTTTGGTGATGTGCTGCCCATGATAATGATTATGTCACACTAGGTATGGGGAAGTACCAAGCCAGTGGTGAAAGGTAAGGGAAAGGGACCCCTGCATCTAGGGAAGGGGGCGATGGTTACCCCTGACCAAACCTACCACTGGTCCCTGGGTTCCCTCACCACCCTAGATAGGTTCCTCATCTATGCGCCGAGCTGGATACCTTACCCTAGGTATCCCTAGTCCTGGACCCTAATTAGGGAACAGGTGGGATGAGCTCTTCGCCAGCCCCACTAAATACTATAGAAGACACAAGGAGGACACACAGGGGGAAAATGCATGAACTACTTATCTATAGATGATTCAGGTAGATGTTCAGCAAAGTTTCAGCCATGATATCACAGAGAAGTACAAGCCACCTGCTGGCATCCAGAGCCAGAGCTAGAATGAATTGACTAATATCACCAGCACCAGTCCAAGGAAGGAAGGGGTATTTAATCATCAAGAGAATACTGATGATCAACAGCTGGATGGAAGGCGAGCTCTGCTGGGTCCTAAAGGGGAAGAGATGAAAATCCAGCAGGAAAGCAACCTATACCAATGAATAGCAATAAAGATGTATAAATCCAGCGCAGACTTGTATTGAATAAAAAAGTTTTTTTCTTTCTTTATTGGAATAATAGAAAGAATAAAAAATCCAGGGACATGCAAAAGTAAATTCTAGCCCCAGTTCAGAGCGACGCGTTTCAACAAGTTGTCTTAATCATGGTCGCTCTGAACTATAGCCTGGAGGCATTGTATCCTAGTTTACAAGATATGCCCATTTGATCATTTTTTTGGGATTTTTTATTCATTCTATTATTCCAATAAAGAAAGAAAAAAACTTTTTTATTCAATACAAGTCTGCGCTGGATTTATACATCTTTATTGCTATTGCTTGGTATTCCTGACCATCCGTGCGCTGGATTTACACTGTGGGACTGCAATATTGGTGAGCTGAATAATCTATTCTGTTTCTATACCAATGAATACTACAGCAGGAACAATGGAAAGTAAGGGAGCAGTTTGTGCAGCCAAACACTGTGACCTTCAACTGCCAGAAACCACAAGAGTGTCTGTCACCTGTGACACACACGTGACAATCATGTTTTCAGAAGCACATCTCCTGGTGATGTGCTACCCATGATAATGATTTGCATGCTTCAAAATAATAGCAATGGTATTTTGCTCATTCGTTAGCTTGCAAAAATGGGCCACCTAATTATCATATGTAATTACTGGCTTCTTATTCTGTGGCAGAGGCAGCACCGTGGCCTGATTGCAACCATTCACCCAATATAGGCTATTCTTCCAACACCTACCCCCATGCAAGAATGGTCGGCCACGCATGCATGTGCTCTCAATAGGCAGAGAATTGTATACTGGACCCTTATTTGCCCCAACGTCCACCATAAGGGCAAAGCCTGGACCTCTGAGGATGCTCACCTGTCCGGCTGAAATCAACAAATTAGACAATTGCGGCTCATACGGCAAATTCCTTTTCTGCAGATACTCAGGCTTTAACGTAGAATCGTATATAAAGAAACAGAAAATGGAAGCGTCGTCCCGACCGATGATATTCATGAGTCTCTATCTCCGGAATCGCGAAAGGTAATTACACCTATCATCAAAAATCCAATCAAAGCTCCGTCCTTTGTTTATGAACTAAAGTCTCAAATTACAAACCTCACATGATAAAAAAAAAGAAAAAAGAAAGAAAAAAAAGTCTGATATGAAAAGATCAAAGTCCCCAAAAAAATGGAATGAAATACAGAGGACGGAGAAGAGCCACAAATAGAGGAGGAGGAAGGAAGACATTCCAGAATGAAGGATTGTCTTCACTTGGCGATGATCAAAGGCGCAGCCGGGTTTTCATCTTTTATGATGCTGGTGGGAGATAGGAAAGGAAAAAAATATATCACATTTTTTATTATTCAGATTAGTATCTTAAGGCTTTTACCTCTTTCTCTTTTTCAGGGAGTGAGAGTAGGAAATGGCAGTAATACTGAGGGAGGAGCCGGCCGACAAACGTTTAATATCTGCACTTTTGGGGTTTTGGAATGAGGTATAATGAAAACAAAAGATGAGTTCATCATCTCCACGGTGGGCTGGATACAACCTGCTGCGCGGAGATGTGTTTCCTTACGAAAACTACATTAGAAGTCTATCTAACGGGCATCACATTTCTAACACATTTGCAGTTAGCAACGTTGCAGATACAAGTTTGCCACTTACAAATCCAAAGCTGCTACTGCTCTATCCTTCAAGCCGCACATCCAAGCCCTCTGCACCTCATGCAGACTACAGCTCAAAAATATCTCTCGGATCCGTGCTTTCCTTAACCAAGAATCAGCAAAAACATTAGTACATGCCCTCATCATCTCCCGCCTTGACTACTGCAACCTCCTGCTCTCTGGCCTTCATTCCAACACTCTTGCACCCCTCCAACCTATCCTGAACGTTGTGGCCCGCTTAATCCACCTCTCCCCTCGCTATTCCCCGGCCCCCCCACTCTGCCAATCCCTTCACTGGCTTCCCATCGCCCAAAGACTCCAGTTCAAAACATTAATCATGACCTACAAAGCCACCCACAACCTCTTTCCTCCTTACATCTGTGACTCTGTGACCTAGTCTCCCAGTACCTACCTGCACGCAACCTCAGATCCTCACAAGATCTCCTTCTCTACTCCTCTCTTATCTCCTCTTCCCTCAATCATGTACAAGATTTCTCCCGAGCCTCCCCCATACTCTGGAACGCTCTTCCTCAGCACATCAGACTCTCCCCTACCGTGAAAAGCTGCAAGAGGAACCTGAAGACCCACCTCTTCCAAAAAGCCTACAACCTACAATAACCCTCAGTCCAGTACACCACTGCGCAACCAGCTCTGTCATCACCTATTGTACCGTCACCCATTCCCTGTAGACTGTGAGCCCTCGCGGATAGGGTCCTCTCTCCTCCTGTAGACTGTGAGCCCTCGCGGGCAGGGTCCTCTCTCCTCCTGTAGACTGTGAGCCCTCGCGGGCAGGGTCCTCTCTCCTCCTGTAGACTGTGAGCCCTCGCGGGCAGGGTCCTCTCTCCTCCTGTAGACTGTGAGCCCTCGCGGGCAGGGTCCTCTCTCCTCCTGTAGACTGGGAGCCCTCGCGGGCAGGGTTCTCTCTCCTTCTACACTAGTCTGCTTTGTACTGTTAATGATTGTCCGGTGCTGCAAGTGACGCACCCCAGGGCTTTGGGTACTCGGTCCCGGGCAGTATATTTACTGGGACAGTTCACTGGGTGGCCGTTGCCCGGTTCCGTGACCCTGGGGGTCACTTAAAAGGGGTTATGTACATGGGAATGATAATAAAGTTTTTTTTGTGAAGCCACTTGCGGGTTGCGGCTATTTAGATGGAGCCGCCGCTGCACAGTCTCTCGCTGCTGGGGCTGATGTTAATGGAAGCCTGGACATTGGGCCCTCGGCAATTAGGGCCAGGCCCCAGGGGATAGATGATGGTGTTTGTTGCTGGGGTTTGCTGATAATACTCGGCGTGAAAAGAAGATAGGCCACACAATGGATTGCAGTGTAACTGGTTCTTTTTACTCACAGCGTTTTTGTTGCTGGCAACTCGATGGAGGCTGGTCCTCACCACTGGTCCCCTTACCAGTTCCGGTGTGGTGACCTGGTGGCTTTCTTCCCCTGCACCTGTCTCTCGTTGGTGGGTCCCCGTGGCTTGGAGCGTCTGGGGTCCCCTCCTGGTAGTCTCTCAGTCTTAGTCCATACGGCAGGTAACTTGAACCCTGTTGGGCCAGATCTCTGTCTCATTCCCAGGTTCTCCTGTCGTTACTGTGCCCCAAACATTTAGGTCGGTGAGGTCCTGGATGGTCCCCTCACTGTGCAGATTTTATCAGGTCTGCCTGGAGCGTTTTCCTGACCTAGGGCTCTGCACCCCGCCGATGCTATGGTTCCAAGAGTACTCCACCGTACTCCTTCGGCAACCACACGCCTAAGCCTGATAGGTCACTGCTACACTCTCCCGTCAGTACTGTTATGTCCGTCTCCTTTCACTTCCACATACTGACTGTATGACCCCTCCTCCCTGGTTGTTGTCTAGTGGACTGGATCGGTTCCACCCCCAAGTGGCCAACCATTGGGTTCAACCCTAGCCGGTCACCAGTTTTGGGAGGGAGAAAACAGGGATTGTATGAATGTTTTGGTGTTACCAGCACTGGTCTTCTGGGTTCCTGGGGGTAAGCCCTGCATCTTTGACAGGATGCAGCTCATGATGGCTCAGGGGCACTACACAAGTTGTCAAGAAGGATAGTCAGGAAATCGGGTCAGAACCTGGAGGTCATGTCAGGAACAGAATAAAAGAACAAACAGGTAATCAAATGTGAAGCCGAGGTCAAGGAACGGGTCAAAACACAAACCAGGATAGAAGAATTATTGACTGGCAGTGGGAGCTGGATCTATGGAGTTTACATAGAACAGACTCATTCAGTGCTGACAGCAGACAGATTAACCATGTAGCTTCCAGACTGGATAGAATGATAAGTCCCAGGAAGATTGATACTATCAAGCATCAACCAGAACAACAGTGTGGCACCGCCTAGCAGCCGAAACCTGAAAAAGCACTTAAACTTCAGTTGGTAGAGAAAAAAAATCCAAGTCCATGGGACCACAGTCATGGCCGTGTCTCTGTGTCTAGAGACTTGTGACGGGATCTGGGCCAGAGTCTCTCTTTGCCATCTGAGATACCACACATTAAACATATTCCCTTTCGTTTGCTGCTGAAAGGGTTCAGTTTGGCTTCTTTCATTAGAGGGTCATATCTCCCATTAGAGGGTGCTGGTTATTCTGATTTATTCTGTAGCTAGGCCTCGAGGTGGAAGGAGCTGCTGGAGTCCTTGTTGCACTGAAGTGGCATAGGCTGCAGTTCTGGTGTCCGACTGCAGGCGTGAAGCTGGGCTTATCCTTTGCTGTTTCCCCTGTCTGTCGTACCTTCGCCTTCATGTTGTATTGGTGAAGTGGCGGGACTAGTGTGCCTTTCCTGCCAGTTGACTAGCCAGGGTTTACTGCAGGTCTCTCAGGATTTCAGGTTTCCTGCTCAGTGACAGGTGTGAAACCTGTATAGGGACTGGCTAGGAATGCACGAGGCAGCTTCAGCGGTAAAACAAAGTGACCTGATCATTCTTCCAACTGGTCATAGTCATACGTAGAAGTAAAAAATATCACCATTGGAACTGTGAAAATGACAGAAGAGATGTCATGTGCAGATACCCTTATGTGGAGTCCCATTTGAGTCCATCAGCCAGCTTTTCAGATTTTGCTTCCTGGTTCCCCCCCAACCTTCCATATATATGTAGATATATACATTATATATATATATATATATATATATATATATATATATATATATATATATATATATATATATATATATATATATATATAAAAATATATATAATCAGCAAACATATAAATGCGTGGCTAATATGGAAGGATTAACTTTTTGCCCATTTTAATCAGGTCCATTGTTGGGGAAACAAAGATTCGGACAGGTTGGATTATTAAGGTGTCAGAAGGGTTTAACAGCCACCTATCGACCCCTGCTATCGGGCGACTGGCCATAGTGAGTCAGGCTTATAGCAGTTGGCTAAATAAAGGATTTAGATGAGCACATGAGAAACAGCGTGGGGATTTACTGCAATTTGCTGCTGTTTTTACAGGTAAAACATATTTATTTTGCACGTTTCACCTATAAAAACTGCACCTGGATCCACACCAGATTTAATCCCTGACTTCCTGAAACCCGGATTTGCACTTTGCACATCCCCCCAATACATGCGAGCAGGAGTCCCATAGTCTTTATATGTATTAGTTCTCCCATTTTCCATGCTGGATCCACCAGCTTCATATTTCGGTAGTAGAATGTTTTTCTGCCGTAGCGTCGAAACTCCATGTGGACAATTGGCAATGCATGTAAATATGGTTGATGAAACCCATTTCACATGTGCGGGATGGAGAATCCATTTAAAAATCAATGTGAAAAGACGCTATGTGATTGTAACGCTCGCTGCTGGAGATGGTGAAGTGGCGAGCTAAAGTGGACCCACTAGACCACATGGGGATCCTAGGTCTGCCCTTTTGTGGGAGGGGCTTGACTAAGCGCCCACCGCAAGGTGGATGTCAAGTGCTACTACCAGGGCAGGGATCGGAACTGTGGCAGCTGACCCTCATGGCAAGGGTGGGCACAGGAGCAGACAGGCTGGGGTAGGTGGCATGGCCGGGACGAACAGGCACAGTCTCTGATATAGCGTAAACCACCGAGGTAGCTGAGGCTCGAGGCACGGCCTGGTGACATAGGCACAGTCTCTGACGTAGCAAGGACTATAAAGATAGCTGAAGTTTGAGGCACGGCAAGGTGGGATAGGCACAGCCTCTGATGTGGTGTGAGCCACCGGGGTAGCTGAGGCTGGAGGCACGGCAGGGGCGGATAGGCACAGACTCTGGTCTGGAATAAGCCACCAGTATAGCTGAGGCTGGAGCCACGACCGAGGTGGACAGGCACAGTCTATGGTGTGGCAAGAGCCACCGGGGTAGCTAAGGCTGGAGGCATGGCCGGGGTGGACAGGCACAATATCTGCTGTGGTGTAAGCCACCAGTATAGCTGAGACTGTAGCCACGGCTGGGGTGAACAGGCACAGTCTATGGTGTGGCATGAGCCACTGGAATAGCTGAGGCTGGAGCCATGGCCAGGGCAGACAGGCACAGTATCTGGTGTGGCATAAGCCAACAGGTAGGCTGAGAGAAGAAGTACATTGTAAAGTACACATCGGACAAGTTGACCTGACAACTAGCTGGCTAGGGCCCAGGGACACTAGCTAACTAACCCCGTTGATCAGGCACCTCTCTAGTGGGAGATAGCCTTATGTAGCCAGTGCCTCTCAGCGATAGGCTGAGAGGCACTTCCTGGAAGTGAAGTGCTGGCCCTTTAAGAAAAGGTCAGCGGCACCTCCGGAGGACCTGCGCTGCGTACACAGGCCATGGGAGGGGCAAGCAGGCAGCGCAGATGTGGAGGAGTGAGAAGACGCTGGGACACACATGTGAGCTAGCCGTGGTGGTGAGTGGCACGTGTACATGTGGGAGGAGGAGAGCAGGGACTGCAGAGATGCCGGGACACTTGTGAGAGATGGCCGCAACGGTGAGTGACACGCGTCTCTGCAGGAGGAGGAGCACAGGGACAACAGCGCAACAGTGATCAAACTCAACACTTTTCTTTCGAACACACAAAAGGGACAAATGTGATGTGAAACTTCTATCCTCAGACCCCGGATGTATAACAGAAAATATCAGAATATCTCCATATGAGCTAAATATCCTAATGAATTAATGACCTGAATCTGGCCTCTGAAATAGGGCAGAGCGAAGGTAGATTCATGCAGGGGGAATCTAAGGTCATTTCGGGACAAAGTTCACGCTTTGGTTTCTTTTTTTTTTCTTCAGCAAACACAACATACTTTAACGCTGTAACAAAAAACATTCACTTGAATGGACTTCTAAAATAATTCTCCTAAGGATACAAGTTTTATTTCAAGAATTTGCCAAATGCAGGTGAAAAAAATGTGGGCTGGACGGGCGAGGACAGAAGTGATTGATGAGAACTGTAACTGGACTTGGCATCATAGAAAGGGCAGTAAATATTCTCAGTATTGAAAATGCAAAAACTCAAAGTTCAGTGCTAAATGCAATCATATAGGAAAGTCCATCAGGGACAGACAAACTATAAGTGCAACCTGTGCAGCCACATAGGGGCCCAAGAGGTGAGGGACCCACATCAACCTCCAAAGCAGGTGGCATTGTGCATTATGAGGAGCTATTGGACTGCAAAGGACCCAAATATTCTTCTTACACAGGGTCCCTCATATGTCTGTGTCCACCACTGGAGTCCATTATCCATAATTTGTATATTGATGATCAGGCATTAGATTAAACCCACCTACCTAGTATTGTGTAGCCTTCACTCCTGCCACCACATCATTTCTGACTTGTCGAGGCCCAGATTCCACCAGACCTCTGATGATGTTCTCTGATATCTGACACCAAAATAGACTAGATCCTTAAGTCCTTTCCATTGAGGGACACCGTCAACATTTCGTCCTTGAGTGCCCCAAGACCCTGTCTCAGGTTCACCAGTTGGACCATTATTGGAAGGTACTAATTATTGCATGCCACAATCATCCAACAAGATCTGCCATCTTGTAGATTCTCTGATGCAGGTGTCTACACATCATTATTTGACCGTCACTGTGTAATGCTCATGGAGAGCTGACCCACTGGATCAAGGTACCGATCTCTGGCCTGGAGGAGAGTACCTTACCGGTTACTGAAACTTAACTAATCCACAGGTGGTGAGGATAGGCTTATGCTGGTAGGTAGCCGCCAGGGGATCTCGGAACCTCAGCAGTGACCACCAGACGTTTTTACACGGAGAGTCACTGATATGGTAGCTGCAGCCAGGACAGCTGATGCAACAGGATCAGATGAAATGGTATCATGCAGCTGTGTTCGGTATAGCAGACTTGACCGATAGGGTACAATACAGCAGCGGCCGGTATAGCAGACTTGGCTGACAGGGTACGATGCAGCAGTAGCGGGTATAGCAAACTTGACCAATAGAGTACAATGTATCAGCAGCTGGTATAGCAGACATGGCCAACTGGGTACAATACAGCAGCAGCTGGTATAGCAGACTTGGCCGACAGGGCACAATGCATCAGCGGCCGGTATAGCAGACTTGACAATAGGGTACGATGCAGCAGCGGGCGGTATAGCAGACTTGACCGATAGGGTATGATGTAGCAGCAGCCGGTATAGCAGACTTGACAATAGGGTACGATGCAGCAGCGGGCGGTATAGCAGACTTGACTGATAGGGTATGATGTAGCAGCAGCCGGTATAGCAGACTTGACCGATAGGGTATGATGTAGCAGCAGCCGGTATAGCAGACTTGACCGATAGGGTATGATGTAGCAGCAGCCGGTATAGCAGACTCGACAGATAGGGTGTGATGCAGCAGCAGCCGGTATAGCAGACTTGACAGATAGGGTGTGATGCAGCAGCAGCCGGTATAGCAGACTTGACAGATAGGGTGTGATGCAGCAGCAGCCGGTATAGCAGACTTGACCGATAGGGTATGATGTAGCAGCAGCCGGTATAGCAGACTCGACAGATAGGGTGAGATGCAGCAGCAGCTGGTATAGCAGACTTGACCAACAGGGTACGATGCAGCAGCAGCCGGTATAGCAGACTCGACAGATAGGGTACGATGCAGCAGCAGCCGGTATAGCAGACTTGGCTGATGGGGTACAATTCAGCCGCAGTGGATACGACAGGTCTGGGATACACAAAACAGCATAAGCAATTTGGAACACAGCACTAAACAGAATTATCACTAAGGGCCTGAAAACTAGCAACGTGTAGACCATGTTGTCCAGGCACCACCCTTAAAGGAAAGGTTGGCTTAAATACCTGATGCCTCTCAACCATAGGCTGAGAGGCACTTCGGGGTTAGGGCATACTGGCCCTTTAAGATAAAGGTGCGCAGTTGCACCCTAAGAGCACTCCCAGGAAGCCTGTGCAGCATCCACAGGCCCTGTGAGGCGGGAAGGGACTGGGGACAGAGCAGCCAGGAAGGTGAAAATGCTGGCGTCCCCACCGGGGGAAGGGAGCAGGACAGTGCAGGGACGCCGGTATGGGCATTACACACAGTCACTCAAGTCTTTACGCCTCCCCATTTTTCCTGCTCCCCCATCAACTTTAAGAACTGACCATCGTGCTCTGTTTTTTCCATGGGACTTACGGAAACAATCAAGCACTGTTCTTGGCTTCTCCGGCACTCTGTAACAAGCCTTCCTGCTGTGAAAAAAAATGAAATGTCCATATATATAGTCCCCATGCATCTGTAATAGAGACCCTGAAAATCTGCATGAGACCACCATGATTCAATGAATGCACCAAACCGATCTCGTTCTATCGATATACCTTGAGCTAAAGGCAAGTAGTCATCAGTGTAATGCTAGCTACTACTTACAGGGAGTGTGGGCAGGGACGTAGTCAGGAAAGCCGGGATTTGTTAACAGGATACATACAGTTAGGTCCAGAAATATTTGGATAGTGACACAAGTTTTGTTATTTTATCTGTTTACAAAAACATGTTCAGAAATACAATTCTATATATAATATGGGCTGAAAGTGCACACTCCCAGCTGCAATATGAGAGTTTTCACATCCAAATCGGAGAAAGGGTTTAGGAATCATAGCTCTGTAATGCATAGCCTCCTCTTTTTCAAGGGACCAAAAGTAATTGGACAAGGGACTCTAAGGGCTGCAATTAACTCTGAAGGCGTCTCCCTCGTTAACCTGTAATCAATGAAGTAGTTAAAAGGTCTGGGGTTGATTACAGGTGTGTGGTTTTGCATTTGGAAGCTGTTGCTGTGACCAGACAACATGCGGTCTAAAGAACTCTCAATTGAGGTGAAGCAGAACATCCTGAGGCTGAAAAAAAAGAAAAAATCCATCAGAGAGATAGCAGACATGCTTGGAGTAGCAAAATCAACAGTCGGGTACATTCTGAGAAAAAAGGAATTGACTGGTGAGCTTGGGAACTCAAAAAGGCCTGGGCGTCCACGGATGACAACAGTGGTGGATGATCGCCGCATACTTTCTTTGGTGAAGAAGAACCCGTTCACAACATCAACTGAAGTCCAGAACACTCTCAGTGAAGTAGGTGTATCTGTCTCTAAGTCAACAGTAAAGAGAAGACTCCATGAAAGTAAATACAAAGGGTTCACATCTAGATGCAAACCATTCATCAATTCCAAAAATAGACAGGCCAGAGTTAAATTTGCTGAAAAACACCTCATGAAGCCAGCTCAGTTCTGGAAAAGTATTCTATGGACAGATGAGACCAAGATCAACCTGTACCAGAATGATGGGAAGAAAAAAGTTTGGAGAAGAAAGGGAACGGCACATGATCCAAGGCACACCACATCCTCTGTAAAACATGGTGGAGGCAACGTGATGGAATGGGCATGCATGGCTTTCAATGGCACTGGGTCACTTGTGTTTATTGATGACATAACAGCAGACAAGAGTACCCGGATGAATTCTGAAGTTTACCAGGATATACTTTCAGCCCAGATTCAGCCAAATGCCGCAAAGTTGATCGGACGGCGCTTCATAGTACAGATGGACAATGACCCCAAGCATACAGCCAAAGCTACCCAGGAGTTCATGAGTGCAAAAAAGTGGAACATTCTGCAATGGCCAAGTCAATAACCAGATCTTAACCCAATTAAGCATGCATTTCACTTGCTCAAATCCAGACTTAAGACGGAAAGACCCAGAAACAAGCAAGACCTGAAGGCTGCGGCTGTAAAGGCCTGGCAAAGCATTAAGAAGGAGGAAACCCAGCGTTTGGTGATGTCCATGGGTTCCAGACTTAAGGCAGTGATTGCCTCCAAAGGATTCGCAACAAAATATTGAAAATAAAAATTTGTTTTGGGGGTTTGGTTTATTTGTCCAATTACTTTTGACCTCCTAAAATGTGGAGTGTTTGTAAAGAAATGTGTACAATTCCTACAATTTCTATCAGATATTTTTGTTCAAACCTTCAAATTAAACGTTACAATCTGCACTTGAATTCTGTTGTAGAGGTTTCATTTCAAATCCAATGTGGTGGCATGCAGAGCCCAACTCGCGAAAATTGTGTCACTGTCCAAATATTTCTGGACCTAACTGTATAAGCAAAAGGAGAAAACAGAGGCGTAGTCAGGGCAATATCTGAGGGTCAGAAGTCCAGGAGAGCACGTAATAAGTTCAGGGAGAAAGCAGAGATGTAGTCAGGTAACGGTCCGAGGTCAAAAGGCAGGAGGTCACAACAGGAACTGAGAGTGGGCAGAAAAGAGTCAAATAACAGTCCAGGGTCAGAAAACAAAGATCATAACAGAGACACACACCAACAGCACAACTGCAGAACCAGAAAATACAACCGGCGATGTCCTGGGCGAGCATGCTAAGTAAAGAAGCCTGAGCAATTACCAGGAAGGTGGGACACCTCAGTAATCAGCACCAACATGGAATGCTGTGCTGTCAAACATATTGCTAGCTAGTAACCAAGGAACACACACCAATAGCACAACTGCAGAACTATAAAATACACCTGGCGATGTTCTGGGCGAGCATGCTCAGTAAAGAAGCCTGAGCAATTACCAGGAAGGTGGAACACCTCAGTAATTAGCACCAACATGGAATCCTGCGCTGTCAAACAAATTGCTAGCTAGTAACACAGGAACACACACCAATAGCACAACTGCAGAACCAGAAAATATAACTGGCGATGTCTGGGGTGACCATGCTCAGTAAAGAAGCCTGAGCAACTACCAGGTAGGTGGAACACCTGAGTATTCAGCACCAACATGGAATCTTATATTGTCAAACAAACTGCTAGCTAGTAACACAGGAAAGTGAAGCAGAGCATCTCCAAAGGCAAGATGTTCTGCACAGAGGAATCATAACAATCAGATTTCCAAATCATATTGGTTCAGCCGATACATGGCGGCCTCGGCTATATCTTCAGAGCACTTTAAAGGTATCGTGTATGTGTTACCAAGTCATTTATTATACACCAGATTCTCATTGATTTAGTCTCAGATCATAACACGCCATATAAATCTATATTGTCTTCCAATCAGCCGGCGAATCTATCTTGTGATAGGAATCCCATGCGCATTCTCTCACCCTCTCACTGTTTTATCTCTCGGAGCAGCAGTCCAGAAATGATAAGAAAACTGACAGTTTTTTATTATATTTTTTTTTTGCCTGTTGTTGCCCTCTTGGCGGTCTCCATCTCTCCATCTCTGCCATCAGCAGCGCTGAGCGTCTGTGATAAACATTATTTACTTCGCACTCTGTGATCAGAAACACTAACTCTCTCTGTAACGACCCCTGACCCTCGCATTGTGCTCTTACCACAATGGAACTCTGAGCTGATCGATACATTCGGAGTAATTTGTTATTGATGCCATGATATAAATGCCACATAAGGTATCTCATCACACATCAGAGGGCATCGCTTGTGCGCAGGCAGCAAATGAATCATGGAAGCGGCTGAAGACATCACTGTCTCCAGAACCCACCGCAAGCTACACTTTTTATTGCAACACAGACACAAACATCCCAATTTTATTACATTTTCTTTCATTATTGTGTATAACTAGTCTGGCATGGAACCACTGACAGACAATATACACTGTGTGCAGAATTATTAGGCACATGAGTAGTTTGATCACATGATACTTTTTATACATGTCGTCCTACTCCAAGCTGTATAGGCCGAGAGCCAACTACCAATTAAGTAAATCAGGTGATGTGCATCTCTGTAATGAGGAGGGGTGCGGTGTAATGACATCAACACCCTATATAAGGGGTGCTTAATTATTAGGCAACTTCCTTTCCTTTGACAAAATGGGTCAGAAGAGAGATTTGACGGGCTCTGAAAAGTCCAAAATTGTGAGATGTCTTGCAGAGGGATGCAGCAGTCTTGAAATTGCCAAACTTTTGAAGCGTGATCACCGAACGATCAAGCGTTTCATGGCAAATAGCCAACAGGGTCGCAAGAAGCGTGTTGGGCAAAAAAGGCGCAAAATAACTGCCCATGAATTGAGGAAAATCAAGCGTGAAGCTGCCAAGATGCCATTTGCCACCAGTTTGGCCATATTTCAGAGCTGCAACGTTACTGGAGTATCAAAAAGCACAAGGTGTGCCATACTCAGGGACATGGCCAAGGTAAGGAAGGCTGAAAAACCACCACCTCTGACCAAGAAACATAAGTTAAAACGTCAAGACTGGGCCAAGAAATATCTTAAGACTGATTTTTCAAAGGTTTTATGGACTGATGAAATGAGAGTGACTCTTGATGGGCCAGATGGATGGGCCAGAGGCTGATCAGTAAAGGGCAGAGAGCTCCACTCCGACTCAGACGCCAGCAAGGTGGAGGTGGGCACTGGTATGGGCTGGGATCATCAAAGATTAACTTGTGGGACCTTTTCGGGTTGAGGATGGAGTGAAGCTCAATTCCTACACCTACTGCCAGTTTCTGGAAGACAACTTCTTTAAGCAGTGGTACAGGAAGAAGTCGGTATCGTTCAAGAAAAACATGATTTTCATGCAGGACAATGCTCCATCACATGCATCCAACTACTCCACAGCGTGGCTAGCCAGTAAAGGTCTAAAAGATGAAAAAATAATGACATGGCCCCCTTGTTCACCTGATCTGAACCCCATAGAGAACCTGTGGTCCCTCATAAAATGTGAGATCTACAGGGAGGGAAAACAGTACACCTCTCGGAGCAGTGTCTGGAGGCTGTGGTGGCTGCTGCACGCAATGTTGATCGGAAACAGATCAAGCAATGACAGAATCTACGGATGCTCGGCTGCTGAGTGTCATCATAAAGAAAGGGGGCTGTATTGGTCACTAATTTTTTGGGTTTTGTTTTTCCATGTCAGAAATGTTTATTTCTAAATTTTGTGCAGTTATATTGGTTTACCTGGTGAAAATAAACAAATGAGATGGGAAAATATTTGGTTTTTAAGTTGCCTAATAATTCTGCACAGTAATAGTCACCTGCACAAACAGATATCCTCCTAAGATAGCCAAAGCTAAAAAACGCCCACTCCAACTGCCAAAAATATTAAGCTTTGAGTCTTTTGGGTTGATTGAGAACATAGTTGTTGATCAATAATAACAAAAATCTTCTAAAATCCAACTTGCCCAATAATTCTGCACACAGTGTATGGTGTGAATAGGTGGGAAATGTCTATGGCTGCAAGAAGCATCAAAATACTGTATCTTTAATGGTTGATTATGAGGATCCATCGTCCGGTAGGAAAAGTGCTGCTGATTTTTCTTTTTTTTTTTTTATGGAAAAAACTGACATTTCAGCACCGACAGAAAACAATCCATCCCAGAGAATACTTTCCAGTTGAGGGGAGTGCCACTAAGTTAAAGTCGTTGACCTTTCGGCCAAATACTAATTTTTCATCTCTGGATTCGTCCAGTACAGTCAGCTACTTCTATCAGTTTCCTTCTCCGCTTCATCTGGACATAAAATAACAGGACGCGCTAATTACACAGTTACAAATGACCATTTTCTGTTATTATTATTCATTTGTGTCAACAGCAAAGTCTCATTTTCAGCCTCAACAGACTCCATAATGGAAGGAGGGGAGCGAGGAGGATCTGCCGAATCATTTTCATGTTTTTAATGTTGCCCCCTGGTCACTCAGTTAAATAGGGGCCGCAGAGATAAGGGATTGTTTTGTTATACAGAGGCGCTGCGGACAGTTTTCATATCACGAGATTGTGGCTTTGTAGATACCACTGATGTCCTAAGATAAAAGTAAATTCTGTTTTCTAATTTTACATCTTGCTTTCTGTATGTAGGAGATAAAAGGAGAGTGAGCGACTACCTGAACTACACTGCAAACCGCCCAGCCATGTGTAATCTAATACATCTCACCATGCAAAGTATCAATCCACGCAGGACAGTATCACATCTTGTATCCAGTTAACTATTGCACAATTCACTAGAATGTGAGAATGCATCAATCATTTTATTATAAATATGTAAATATAAAATGTACAGATATACCCCAAAAGTCATATAATTTTATTTTTCTTCATTTCCAATGGGCGGCCATATCGGGTTCACACATTTCATGCCATTTGATGTTGCATTCATTTATGTATATTAGCAGCAGTAAATGTGAAATAAAGGGAAACTGTCAGGTCCACACAGTCCATAAGAAGAGGCGGAAGGCACTCACCAAATATGTAGTAAAAAAAAAAAACTTTATTCGACCATCAGGTCAGGGGAAAGGCGTGAGGGAGGTGGGAACAAACGATCTGTCTGGACGACGGCCGTTTCGCGTCTATACAACCGACGCTTCCACGAGTCCACCTCCCTCACGCCTTTCGCCTGACCTGATGGTCGAATAAAACAGCTTTTTTTTACTGCATATTTGGCGAGTGCCTTCCGTCTCTTCTTATAGACTGTGTGGATTGTTGTCTATTGGAATGAGCACCATGACCAATATGCTTTGAATTTTACTGCCTAAGGCTATGTGCGCACGTTGCGTACAGTTACTGCAGAAATTTCTGCAGCGATCTGACGAGCACATGTGCGCTTTAAAATCGCTGCAGAAATGTCCGTAGTGAAAAAAAAAAAAGCCGATTCCATGCGCTCTGCCTGCAGCTCCTGCCATAGACAGAGCAGGGGCTGCCGGCAAAGCGCACGGAAGAAGTGACATGTCACTCCTTTTTACGCAGCGCTTCGGCAGCAGCCGAATCGCTGCGCTCTAAAACGGCACGTGCGCACGGCCCCTGCACAATCTCCATAGACTGTGCAGGGGACGCAGGACGCATGCAGTTACGCTGCGCTGCAAAGCGTAGCGTAACTGCATGTATTTACGCAACGTGCGCACATAGCTAGAGAGTGCGTCCATCAGCCTTGAATAAGTGGACTGAGGGGTTAGCTCGCTGAATAGTGCCAGTGTTTCCTCCTTCCCTCTTGATGTATAAACTGTCAGGTCCAATATGCACCCAGAACCACGAGCAGTTCTGGGTGCATGTTGCTAATCCCTGCCTAACCGTCCCTGTATACACTAGCATAGATAGAGAGATCTTTAGAAACAACATTTCTAAAGATCCTTTATCATATGCTAATGAGTATAGGGACTAGTCACAAGGGAGTTAGTTCCTGCGCTCATTCCGCCCTCTTAGCATGTTAGCATTCCCACAGGGGTGTGCTAACATACTATTCAATGCCCATTGCCCAGCGTCATCAGTGGTGATGCGCGTACCTGTGTCCGTTGTCACATCAGACACTGGACAGTGCGCATGAGCAGAAGTCCGGGCACTTCTGGTCATGTGCACTATGAAACTGGGTGTACGTGTCCTTGCTTCAGAGAAGTCTAGTGCGCATGACCAGAAATGCTGAGACATCTGATCATGCCCACTGCCCGGCGTCTGATACAACGACGAAGACATAGGTACATGTGACACCACACATGATGACGCCCTGTGGGCGTGCTAACATGCTATGAAGGCGGAATGAGAGCAGGAACTAACGCCCTTGGGACTAGTCCCAGGTCTTATTAGAATATCATAAAGGATCTTTAGAAATACTTTTTCTATAGATATGTTTATCTATGCTACTAGATACAGGGGCAGTTAGGCAGGGATTAGCAATATGTATCCAGAACTGCTCATGGGTCTGGGTGCATATTACACCTGACAAGTTCCCTTTAAAGGGGATGTTCAAGGATTTCTATTTTGATAGGAATCCAGGACCCCCACTGATTAGCTGTTGAAGCTCTCTCAGGAGATGTATATTGTGTACAGTATGTTACATAATAGCTGTTTGCAGGTATTGTAGCTTTGATCACTTCTATAGGAGCTGAGCTGCAGTACCTGAGAACGGCCACTACAAGTTCTGCAGAGGTGTGGAGTTTTGTATCTTGTATGCTGCGTATACTGCTGCTAACAGCAGATAAAAGGGGGGCCAGGTGTCTGATCCCTGCTGATCTGATATTGATGACCTATCCTAAGGATGCGTTTTTAATATTCAAGTTCCATATATTGGACAGAAGGGAGTATAAGGAAGTTTTTACGGTTGCCATGGAGTGACGAGTGTCTGGAAGTGGACCCACTGGGCCGTACACCGGACTTCCCTGGAGGAGTTAACCTGAAGCTACTCCCTATACAGGAATTGTCATGCGTATCCCCAGGGGGCCTAAATGCACGACAGCCAGGACCACTGGAGTCGGCTCTTATGGACTGGTGAGTCTCTGATGTTCGGTACGGGTGTGCTCAAATGCTGCAGCACTAATATGAAGACTCAGACGTGGTGACACAGAGGTGGTAACTCGGATGTGGCGGCACGGAGGTGGTAACTCGGACGTGGCAGCATGGAGGTGGTAATTAGGACGTTGCAGCACAGAGGTGTAATCGGACGTGGCAGCACGGAGGTGGTAACTCAGACGTGGCAGCACAGGGGTGTAATCGGACGTGGCAGCAAGCAAGCTCTAAGAATAGACACAGGTTAGCGACACTAGTACTAGGATACGAAACACTGAACTAGACAGTAGCGAGTATGGGACCTGAGAACTAGCAACACACTAAGGATAGGCAACATTGCTCAGGCGCCTCCCCTGAAGGGAGGCAAGCTTAAGTACCTTCAAGGTAATAGTTGACCTCAAGAATCACCTCCAGTTAAAGGGATGCCGGCCCTTTAAGTAAGGTGGCGTGGCTGCGCGTGTACCCTCTGAGCACTCCCAGAAGACCTGCATGTGGCCTGGAAGCCGGAGAAGGCCATGGCAGACCTCAGGGCAGGAACAGGGTGCATGGAACCGGCGGGCAGGTGAGGATAACAATGCCCCCGCCGCAGCCTGGGAGCGTGCGGGGGTGCTGCATAGGGACCGGGCGCTACAGAAATATTGTTCCTCCCTTAGAGACCAGGTAGCCTAAAATGTATTTATAGTATATAATGTTGCTATCCCACTTCATCTAGACAAAAGAACTGTCATCTGACATTAAGACTATCACTCTTTCAATATAACAAGATGATGCTGTACCAGGCTACACAGCAAATCCACAATGTGAGCTCTGCACAAAAACAAAACAGGAAATGCTGGTTTATTATGTGAAGCTGATGTCGTGGGTGTGACACAGTTGACAGACAACCCGTGGTGTCCGGCTGCAGAAGGTCGCGCTACGTTTGGCTGCACAAACTGCTCCTTGATTTCCATTCTTTCTTCTTTGGTATGAATGGAGTTCTATGTATCGTCTCTGTTAAGGTTAACTCTTTCCCTTTAGGACCCTGTGGATATCTTGACCTTTTCAGCTGCAAATCTTTATCTCTATTCTCTGTGTCTTTATAAAATCCAAGGGAAAATACCTGTATTTCCCCTTGGCTTGATGCTGGTGATAGAGTTTTACTCCTAAGCTGTGCGGATTGCAAGCAGTCAGCTTGAAATCTCCTGGACACACATTGTATGTTGCTACCTCTCTCCCAAAGTCAGAGATAAGTTGTTCGTTTGCATTCCCGTTTATTTTCTTTGAGTGTTCTTTAGGACTTAATTGGGTTGACTAGTGCTCATCCTATCAAGTCATAACCTAGGACCCAATTTAGGGTCAGCCAGGACCTAGGTATCCTGCTCGGCGCATAGCTGTGGAACCTATCTAGGGATAAGAGGGGAGCCAGGGCTTAGGTATCCTGCATGGCGCATAGCTGTGGAACCTATCTAGGGATAAGAGGGGAGCCAGGGCTTAGGTATCCTGCTCGACGCAAAGGTGCGGAACCTATCTAGAGATATTAGGGGTGCCATGGACCAGCGGTAGATTTTACCAGGGGTCTTCATCTTCCCTTTCCTTAGAGACTTGGTTTCCCCTTCTCCCCTTTCGCCATTCGTCTGGTATTCCCCCATACCATGCATGACAGCTGGTGGGTGAAAACTGGAATTTTGGGGAAAAAAATATTTTCCTACATTTTCAACCAAACATTTTGTAACTTTTTTTCTTAATTAAAACATGATTTAAAAACTATTTATATGTGATATATATTCCTCTTGCTGCCCTCAGTGTCCCCCATTTGATATAGTATCTTGACTTTCCCACATAATACGTTTTCCCCATGCACTTTTAGAGGGATTCTCATGTAAAGTAAGCAATTAAGCTTGGCATACGTGTCACGGGTGACAGACAGTCATGTGTTTTCTGGCCATAGAAGGTCACAGCGTTTGGCTGTGCAGAATTCTCCCTGACTTTCCATTGTTCCTGCTGTTGTTATTCATTGGTAGAGATAGCTTTCCTTCTGGAATCATCTCTACCCCCTTATGGACACAGCAGGAGCTTGCCTTCCACCCAGCTGCTGATCATCAGTATTCTCTTGGTGCTCAAATACCCCTTCCTTCATTGGACTGATGCTGGTAATATTTTCAGTTAATTCAAGCATTGGTTGCAAGCAGGTGGCTGGTACTCTTCTGTGGTATCTGTACATAAGTTGTTCATGCATTTTCCCCCCCTGTGTGTCCTGCTTAGGTCATCTATAGTGTTTAGTAAGGTTGACAAAGAGCTTATCCCATCCATTGCCTATTTAGGGCCCAGCACTAGGGATACCTAGGGTCAGGTATCCGGCTTGGTGCATAGGTGCGTAACCTATCTAGGGTGTTGAGGGACCCCAAGGACCAGCAGTAGGGATACGCAGGGTCAGGTATCCAGCTAGGCGCATAGATGAGGAACCTATCTAGGGTGGTGAAGGACTCCATGGACCAGCGGTAGGTTTCATCAGGGGTCACCATCTTCCCTTTCCCTAGACCTTTCCCTTACCTCCCCTTTTGCCGTTTGCTTGGTACTTTCCCCTACCTAGCGTGACAATATGCCTTATTCTTAAGGGATAGCTACGATCTCGTGTGCGCTTGACCTCCAAGCGTAAGGGGCGCTGTTGTGTTTGAATTAACTACCGTTGTGCGTGTTTCCTATTTTCTCGGTCAAAACAAACGAAATATCTGCTGCCACTGAAACAATCTGCAAATATTCAGACTAGCGAGCCTCAGGCAGAGGGAAAAAACGAAAAATCACACGCCATGATGTTTCACTAAACATTTAGAGAGGAAAAAAAAAAAAAATCAAGAAAAGCAAACAGATTGCCTATATTTCTGCTTGGACGTCGGTCGGAAGTCGTAAAGATTGAGACGACGTTCCTTCATGTCCAAGATTCCCCAGAGAAGAAGAAAATACTTCTGCCTTAGTTTTGTTTGTTTGGCGTCAAGACAGGTTGGTCAATGCTCATCGGACATCGTCCAAACACCCAGGGTAACATTCCCCCACATTAAACTCTTAACTGAGGACTGAGAGTTAAAATATGTTCCTAATAATGTCTAACATTTTATGGTCATTATGCGATACACTCAACTTAAAAAGAGCAGAACTGCTGAGAAAGTCATTTCCAATAAAGCTCTCAGATTTCTATACTTGGGTCAAGAGCCCGGGGAGAAAAATTAAAGAAAACACGAACTCATGCACAAATTAATTAAAGATATTTCCACTAATATATTGGAGCGGTGTCCCGAGGCAAGGCCAGCCCCTCTCTCTCTCTCCGAAATATGGTAATATTCAATCTGAGGTTTTTCCATCAAAACGTTCAGTTCAAAAACGTTTAGAATCAAATTGGCAGCTCCACGATAGGAAAAGAAACCCGGAAAACCTAGGAAGAATCTGCACAATGTGACAATACTTCAAATAAATCTGGGCAATGAGAAAAGAAAACCCCGGAGGAGTCTGAGGATGGATCGCTCACTGCATCCTAATGACAAATCAAGGCTGGGGCCATGCGGAATAAGAGGACTGTCTGTTAGTCTTGGGTGGGGACAGAAACTGGAAACATTACTGGCATGAAAATGCTTTACAGTGTAATTGGACCACCTATTTCCCATTCATCTCCAGCCTCGTGCACCCATTTGAACTGTGAGGATCATTGTTAATACATTCTTTTATAAGAAATATAGAGTAATGTGGGATTTTAAGGTAATTTTAGGTTAATAAAGGTCTAAGGGGGTAAAGTTTTTCATTGTGGAGAGGAAGACTAACGGCCAAACCGGACGATATCGGATGACAGTATAGTGTGTATTGGTGCCACCTCGACTCTCCCCAACCGATTATGTCGGGGGACATAAGGATCCGGCGTGTCCGATTCCAGATGATATTTTAGTTCTCTAAAGGCTGCTTTACACGAGACGATCTATCGTGCGATAGATCGTCGGGGTCACGGTGACGCACATCCGGCATCGCTTGCGACGTCGTCCCGTGTGACACCTCCTAGCGACGCAGTATCGCTCACAAATCGTGAGTCATGTACTCGTCGCTAGGTTTCATAAAATCGTTTATGAAACATAGCGCCAGTTGTTCATTGTTCCCCTGGCAGCACAGATCGCTCCGTGTGACACCACGGGAACGATGGACATCGCTTACCTATGTCCCGTGGCTCCCGGCGGCTATGCGGAAGGAAGGAGGTGGGCGGGATGTTTACATCCCGCTCATCTCTGCCCCTCCGCCTCTATTGGCCGCCCGCCGTGTGACGTCGCTGTGACGCCAAACATCCCTCCCACTCCAGGAAGTGGATGTTCGCCGCCCACATTGAGGTCACACGGGAGGTAAGTACGTGTGACGGGGGGTTAACGACTTTGTGCAACACGGGCAGCGATTTGCCCGTGATGCAAAAAGGACGGGGGCGAGTACGATCGATTGTGAAATCGCACAATCGGTCGTCCCGTGTAAAGCAGGCTTAAGATGTAAGCCAGAGATGTCTCAGTAGAGCTGGCCAAGATCGCTGTTGGCTAAACCATCGTTTGGCTCAACCATTGTTTGGCTGACATCTTAAAGGGGTTGTACACTACTTTGACATTGATGGCCTATTTTTAGGATAGGTTATCAATGTCTGATTGGCCGGGGTCCGAAACGCTACACCCCCACCGTTGAGCTGATCTTGGTCCCAGTAGTGCCAGCAGGTTGCTGGAAATGCTCAGTTGCGGCGCTGTTCCGTCTTCTGATAGCGGCTGCGACCAGGTACTGCACATCCGCCTCCTATTGATTAGAATGGGAGGCGGATGTGCAGTACCCGGCCATGGATGCAGAACATAGATCAGCTCCGGAACTGAGTATTTCCGACTGCCTGTTGCAGTCACCGCCGGGACCGAGATCAGCTGACCGGCGGGGGTGAGGTGTGTCGGACACCGGCCGATCAGACATTGATGACCTATCCTAAGGGCGGCTTTGCACGTTGCGACATCGCAAGCCGATGCTGCGGTGTCGCACGTGATAGTCCCCGCCCCCGTCGCAGGTACGATATCGTGTGATAGCTGGCGTAGCGAAAATTATCGCTACGCCAGCTTCACATGCACTCACCTGCCCTGCGACCGTCGCTCTGGCCGGCGACCCGCCTCCTTCCTAAGGGGGCGGGTCGTGCGGCGTCATAGCGACGTCACACGGCAGGCGGCCAATAGCGGCGGAGGGGCGGAGATGAGCAGGATGTAAACATCCCGCCCACCTCCTTCCTTCCGCATATCCTACGGAAGCCGCGGTGACGCCGGTAGGAGATGTTCCTCGCTCCTGCAACTTCACACACAGCGATGTGTGCTGCCGCAGGAGCGAGGAACAACATCCGGCTGTCGCGTCAGCGTAATTATGGATTACGCCGACGCTGCACCGATGATACGATTACGACGATTTTGCGCTCGTTAATCGTATCATCTAGGCTTTACACATTATGATGTCGCATGCGATGCTGGATGTGCATCACTTTCAATTTGACCCCACCGACATCGCACCTGCGATGTCGTAGTGTGCAAAGCCCGCCTAAGGATAGGCCATCAATGTCAAAGTAGTGGACAACCCCTTTAAGTGTAAGGCAAGGCCAATACATAAACTAAATATCTCTCTTTTGCCGTAATGCAGTGCCATATTTTCCCTTTTACAGTTTTGGCTTTTGCAGTGTGCAACTGTATGCATTTATAGTTACTATGTTTTTTCAGTTAGCACCTGTTCAACCTGGCCAATCAAAGCGGAGGGGCGGATATGAGCGGGACGTAACATCCCGCCTACCTCTTTCCTTCCTCATTGGCGGTGGCGGCAGGTAAGGTGATGTTCCTCGTTCCTGCGGTGTCACACACAGCGATGTGTGCTGCCGCAGGAGCGACGAACAACATCGAAAAACAACCATAACCGATTTTTGAGTTTGGGACGACCTCTCGGTCGTGAATGGTTTTCACCATTTTTGAGGTCGCTTAAGGTCGCTGGTAAGTATCACACGCTGCGATATCGTTAATGACACCGGATGTGCGTCACTATCAACGTGACCCCGACGATGAAACATTAACGATATCGTAGCATGTAAAGCCCCCTTAAGACCTGGCTGTGTTCATAACCATTGTAGCAGGAGCCTAGCTGCCCATACATGGAGGTTTGTAGTCCAAATAGTGGCTAATTTTGCTCCGATACAGATGTTTTTAACCTAGATAGTGGCATTTAAGTTAGGTTCCCGGATTACAGAGATATACCTTGCCGTTGGTTTCCGGGCTTACATGCATTGGCCAATACATAAACTAAATATCTCTCTTTTGCAGTAAAGCAGTGCCATATTTTCCCTTGTACATTTTTGGCTTTTTCAGTGTGCAACTGTTTGCATTTATAGTTACTATGTTTTTTCAGTTAGCACCTGTTCACATTTGTTGGATGTGCGGGTCAGTTTTTTGATATTTTAAGGCAAGGCAATGTCGCATGGAATGCAATTTAGGCCTTATCCAAAATTAAGAAAACTGGTTTCTATAGTGCCACCTACTAGAAGTAGCTAGTAGAGATGAGCAGACCCCTGGAAGTTCGGTTTAATGGGTGCAGCCAGACTATCTAAAGTTCGGTTTGTGACCTGAACTTGACCTGAGCCCCAATGGAAGTCACTAATTGGGCAGTTCGGATCTGTGCCCCCATGCAGCTAGTCATAAGCAGACCACTTCCCGGGGCGGGTGGGTGAGCTTTTTCCATTTTTTTTTTGGCTGCACACTACATCCGATCACGCTGTTGCTACCCCCAAGTGGCTCACACTGGGCTGAGCACCGAGCGTACCCGAACCTCGTGTGAGTAGTTTGCATACATAATGCACCAAAACTCCGAACTTGAACTTAGTTTTCTTTTTGCAAAGTCTATATTTGGTATGAACACTGAACCTCGGGTTTGCACATCTCCAGTAACTGGTCTCAAGTCAACATAGACCGTGACATTAATAAGGATATTAGCCAAATAGTAGACCTCTATAGTCACTAATAGCACAAGCCATAAGATGTGGGATGAATGTTCATTCCTATATTTGCATGCCTCCATTATTTGGAGGAAAGGAGATAAATGGCTGCAGACACTGCCCGGCAAACATTTCAACTGTGGCATGTTTCTTCCAGTTATCTTACATATTATATTACTGACACATGCTGTAGAAAAAGAGAATTTCCATCTTACTGTGCTAGCATGTGCCAGTTTTTTCGGACCAGTACCAATCCTGAGAATGATGGGAACGCAGCATAGTTTTTGTGCTCTATACCCATTTTCGTGTACTGTAGCCCTTTCGGTTAACATTAAGCAGGAAACTTTCGAGGTGATTGATCTGCCCAGCATTTTTCTTCCCAATCGGTGGCCCTTCTTACTCGATGGTCGGATCCTCTCAGCAGTTTTCTTCCCAATCGGTGGCCATTCTTACTCGATGGTCGGATCCTCTCAGCAGTTTTCTTCCCAATCGGTGGCCCTTCTTACTCGATAGTCGGATTCTTTCAGCAGTTTTCTTCCCAATCGGTGGTCCTTCTTACTCGATGGTCGGATCCTCTGAGCAGTTTTCTTCCCAATCGGTGGCCCTTCTTATTCGATGGTTGGATCCTTTCAGCAGTTTTCTTCCCAATCGGTGGCCATTCTTACTCGATGGTTGGATCCTCTCAGCAGTTTTCTTCCCAATAGGTGGCCCTTCTTAGTCGATGGTCGGATCCTCTCAGCAGTTTTCTTCCCAATCGGTGGCCCTTCTTACTCGATAGTCGGATTCTTTCAGCAGTTTTCTTCCCAATCAGTGGCGCTTCTTACTCGATGGTCGGATCCTCTCAGCAGTTTTCTTCCCAATCGGTGGCCCTTCTTATTCGATGGTCGGATCCTCTCAGCAGTTTTCCTTCCAATCGGTGGCCCTTTTTACTCGATGGTCGGATCCTTTCTGCAGTTTTCTTCCCAAAATCGGTGGCCTTTCTTCCTCGATCGTCGGATCCTCTCAGCAGTTTTCTTCCCAATCGGTGGCCCTTCTTACTCAATGGTCGGATCCTCACAAGTCAAAGTTATATCAAACCATCCCTTTTTCAAATGTGAAAACGCATTAAAGCTACACAGAAAAGTAAAACGCATCCTCAAATCTACTCATTCCAAAACCTGGACAAATGCAAAGTCATGTGACAATGCTGAACAGATTAGGTCCTTCTCCGATTTGAGGGATTCTCCGTTTTCTATAAGAACTGTCCTGGAACTTAATACACAGCTGAAATCTTCCATTTGTACCATTTCAGACAATAATGATATTTTTAGCTTCACGAGAAGCTGGAAAGAAAATAGAAGACCCCCCTGGCTACATTGCAGTGCGTCATCAAAGGGTTTAAACAGAGGTGACCAGACATTCCCCCACAGTCTAGAACGCTTCTGAAAAAGACACGGGAAAGAGCTCAAAACAATCTGGAACAGACCGAAAAAATGAAAACTGTAATTAGAGAAACATTCGAGGTCATTAAATAAACAGAAGAGGCAGATGCACACATTATATTCTCCTCTGGAAGTATACACAGCTGACCACCGAGCAGCACCGCTGTGTAAATACTTGGCAGCTTCGGATACATATGGAGGACAATTCCTGTAAAGTAAATGTCAGGCTGGAAAACTTCTTATCATTTGCGAATATCCTTTAAATTTCGTCAATATAAAATTCATAACTCCTTAGATGTCACAGTTAGTAGAGATCAATAGAATGAGGGGGTTCACTCCGAGGCCCCATTGGTGTCCCTTTGACCCAATCATAAGGTCATTAATTGAAAAAGAAGCTGGGGGTCTAATAAAGTCTCTCCCTTCGGTAGAAAGGTGCCGATCCAGGGCCGCTCGGGCCCCACACTCCTTTGCTAAGGAGACTCTGTGTGTGAACGTGACTTCGGGTAGGGTGCATGACACTTACTAGTTTCTTCAGGCCAGTATCCATCACCCCTCTGATAGTCATTGTCGTAGACAGTTAGTAACACACGCAACATCAGAGTTCACTTAGCCAACGGGAAACATTCACTTTGTTTCTTCATACCGGTATGACAGACATGGCCTTTCTTTCCTTCCTTCCTCTCAGTTTGGGGTACTACTCCTGGACCTGTTGCCCTCCGCTATCTTGGATCTCGTCCTCAAGCTCCGAGGTCTGTGTCTCCTTCGCACTGACTTGCTTCACTTCTGTCCGATTCTGGGCCGTAGGCTCCGGACCTCTCGAGGTTACCTCAGGGTTCCCTGACTGGCTCTAGCACCAAGGCCATGTCTTCTCACACTTGAACCCTATTCTGAACTGGAAACTTCCCAACCATCTTCTTTCCTACATCTGTCAATTTGTCTTTTACCCTGCCTCTTCTATCCTGCTGCTATCTCAGCCCAACCACTAAGTGGCGCCTTTGGCTACAGTCACGCTCTACTGTATCTGGAACCAGCACCCAACTAGCAGCATTACATCTTAACATATACAATTGGTATAACACACAGAATACATGTCATAAACAGTACAGGGGCAAGTTCACTGTCTACACCTCAACCATATGTGCCTTTTGGGTCCTGCCACAGAAAGAACCTTATAGTGTTACCTACCCATACCGGGGCATTAGCACACAATCTTGGGTTTGGCGGATTTCTAGAATACAGTAGTGTAAACATTATAACAGAGACCTAAAATGTATGTATGTGTGTGTATATATGTTATACAGTACTGTGCAAAAGTTTTAGGCAGGTGTGGAAAAAATGCTGCAGAGTAAGAATCTTTCGGAAATAGAAGTGCAATAGAAGTGCTAATAGTTTATTTTTATCACTTAACGAAAGGCAAAGATAAATGTCACATCTGGTGACCGTCCGCTATCTGCCACCTTCATCACTTCTTCTCGGTCACTTGCACACAGGTTTTGAAGTATTTTGGCAGGAGGTTGTTCCATCATCTTGGAGAACTGACCCCCGATGTTCTGTGTATGAGGCTCGTGTGGATCCTTCTCTCTCTTGCTCCCAGATAGATGGAATGAAGTGAGATCAGGGATCTGTGGATCATCACTTCCAGAACGCCTTCTGTATTGTATAGTAATAGGAGATCAAGTTGTCCACCATATTCAAAATAAAAAAAAATCATAATATTTAAAAAAATATATAAAATATTATTTTGGATCATCCAGTGTTAAATATGGATTTGGTGAGAAGTAATCATGGGTGAGCGTACTTGTTATTTGATCGACAATTGGGGTGCTCAGGTACGCTAGAGTTTAAAAATGCTCACGTTTCCCATTAACTTACATTATATTTGTTACATGAATCACGCTCAAGCTCCCCGATAATCGACTAATGAGCACGCTCGCATATCACTAGTGAAAAGTTGTAATTTTTGGATAAGGGCTAAGAAGCACCAGAGAGTTATTCTAAGGACTTTCCTTTCTGGGCTAAGGAGCAATGGGGAGTTATCCCAAGGACTTTCTTTTTTTGGGCTAAGGAGCACCGGGGAGTTATCCTAAGGACTTTTTATTTTTTGGGCTAAGGAGCAGCGGGGAGTTATCCTAAGGACTTTTTATTTATTGGGCTAAGGACCACTAGGGAGTTATACTAAGGACATTCTTTTTTTGGGCTAAGGAGCACCGGAGGGTTATTCTAAGCACTTTCTTTTTTGGGCTACAGAGCACCGGAGAGTTATCCTAAGGACTTTCCTTTCTGGGTTGAGGAGGACCAGGGAGTTAGTCCAAGGACTTTCTTATTTTGGGCTAAGGAACACAGGAGAGTTACCCTAAGGACTTGTATTTTTTGGGCTAAGGAGCACTGGGGAGTTATCCTAAGGACCTTCTTTTTTTTGGACTAAGGAGCACCAGAGGGTTATTCTAAGGACTTTCTTTTTTTGGGCTACAGAGCACCAGGGAGTTATCCCAAGGACTTTTTTTTTTGGACTAAGGAGCACTGGGGAGTTATCCTAAGGACTTTTTTTTTTTTTGGACTAAGGAGCACCAGAGTTATCCTAAGGACTTTCTTTTTTTGGGCTAAGGAGCACCAGGGAGTTATCCTAAGTACTTTCTTTTTTACTGCTGAGATAATGGGAGTGATATTTTACTTTTTTTTCTCAGCTTCTTTGGGTTTACTCCTTGCTGATATAATACCGCACAGGAGGTGACACTGATACCGCACGATCTAGTAGTTCACATCACGCGTATGAATTCTACATTTACAGAGAATGACATTGATTACAGGAAGCCTCGAAGCCGAGCGTCGGACACGCATGTGTAGACCCCAACTCCAGTTATCCGGTGACAGTCTTCCCTAAATCACCCTCCACACACACACACATATATATATAGGTACTAGGAGTTCACCAGAAGCGTTCACCCCCTACATGCACATATGATTTGGCAATGTTCGTTTCAGACGGTGAAAACAAAGCTCATAGCGAAACGAGCAATATTAATGTATAGGATTCAGCGCCCCGGGCACCGTATGTTTCATTAATTTCCTCCCCATTAAAGAGAAATGAGGATATCCTGTGGAGAATTGCAGTGAACTGTGCCGTCCAAGAAAGTGCCCTGACCTGCGCTGAGAAAACATCGCTGTACTGTACTCACCCAGCGCTCGCTGACAGAGGAAACGCCGGTGTTTTTTTTACACAAAGTGAATGCATCGACAAGACTGTGATCTTAAAGGACTTTACAGAATATGTTCTCACGTTTCATAAAACCAACTTCCCAAAGTGAAATATCGCCGCCGCACACGTCTCATGGCGAGCGACTCCATGTCACGGTGGAGACCTCGCCTAAATGGGTTTTTAAGCCCCAGAATTATTATTTTTTCAATATTATCTAAATCATTAGGAGACATTTAGACATTTAGATTTCAAAAAAATGCAAACTAGTTTTTCAGCATTAGTTAAAAAAAAAAAATTATAACAATCATCAACGTTTTTTGTTGGTGTTTTTTATTTCTGGCACCTTTGAAGTCTTAGACCAGGGATATATGAGCGTATGAAAAATTGCTGAAAACTTGGATGATTTTTTTTATCCTGGTGTTGGTTTCTCACATTCGTGTGAGATCCATTTTCATACATCTATAGTCAAAAATTAAAATTTCTTGGTTAATTATGGAAATGTAGCCAAAACAATCTGATGGTGCATGGATATTCTGGCAGTAAATCTCTGACTTGAATTTGTCTGCGCTGAAGTGAAGGACCTAGGACCACTTGAGCATTCATTACCATGAGGTCCTCATCTCTTTGGATTGCACCATACACTCAATTTTCTGTAAATAATAGAAGCACAGAAATGATGGTAACAATCTGATGGTGCACAGATATTCTGGCGCCAAGTCTTAGAGGGGCTTCTCACGTTGCGACATCACTAGCATCGTTTAGCGATGTCGAGCGAGATAGTCCCCGCCCCCGTCGCACATGCAATATGTGGTGATTGGTGCTGTAGCGAATACTATCGCTACGGCAGCTTCACACGCACATACCTGGTCGGCGACGTCGCTGTGACTGCCGAACAATCCCTCCCTCAAGGGGGAGGTGCATTCGGCGTCACAGTGACGTCACTAAGCGGCCGGCCAATAGAAACGGAGGGGCGGAGATGAGCGGGACATAACATCCCGCCCACCTTCTCCCTTCCGCATTGCCGTCGGGACGCAGGTAAGGAGATGTTTGTCGCTCCTGCGGGTTTACACACAGCGATGTGTGGAGCTGCAGGAGCGACAAACAACATCGTACCTGCGGTCGAACCGACATTATGAAAATGACTGATGCTACACAGATCACTGATTTTCAACGCTTTTGCGATCGTTTATCGGCGCATCTAGGATTTACATGTTGCGATGTAGTTACTGGCGTCGGATGTGCGTCACTAACGACGTGACCCCGACGATATTTCGGAAGCGATGTCGCAACGTGTAAACCCCCCTTAGAATTGAATTTGCCTGCGCTGAACTGAAGGACCTAGCGCCACTAGAGCATTTATTACCGTGAGGTCCTCACCTTTGTAGCTTGCCCCTTAGACTCCATTTTTTTGGAAATAATAGTTGCACAGGAATGATGGTAACAATCTGATGGTGCACGGATATTCTGGTGCCAGGTCTCAGACTCGAATTTGCCTGCGCTAGACTGAAGGACACAGCCCCACTTGAGCATTCATTACTGTGAGGTCTTTATCTCTCTAGATTGCCCCATAGATTCCATTTTCTGAAAATAATAGATGCACAATAATGATGGTAACAATCTGATGGTGCACGGATATTCTGTTGCCAAGTCTCAGAATTGAATTTGCCTGCGCTGGACTGAAGGACCCAGCGAGACTTAAGCATTCATTACTGTGAAGTCTTCATCTGTGTGGATTGCCCCATGCACTTTATTTTCTGGCTATAATAGATGCACAGAAATGATGGTAACAATCTTATAGTGCATGGATATTACGGCGCTAAGTTTCAGACTTGAATTTGCCTGCGCTGAACTGAAGGACCTAGCACCACTTGAGCATTCATTACCGTGAGGTCCTCAACTTGTGGATTGCCCCATAGATTTCATTTTCTAGAGAAAATAGATGCACTGAAATGTTGGTAACAATCTGTGCATGGATTTTTTGGTGCCAAGTCTGAGACTTGAATTTACCTGCGCTGAACTGAAGGACCTAACACATTCATTACAGTGAGGTCCTCATCTCTCTGGATTGCCCAATAGATTCCAATTTCTGGAAATAAAAGATGCACAGAAAAGATGGTTCCAAAAAAAGGAATAAAATGAATGAAATATGTTGCAAAATTAACATTACACATCAGTGCCATAGTATTGTGCGGCCGCAAAAAAACCCATAAACCAGCCTTATTGTCCTCATCGTTCTTCCTCCATGGTATGGCTAGGTTATATTATTCATATACCGCCCTGTTATTCTACACTGACGAATATGCATCATCCATCCATAAAGACGCAGAGCTCCTGACATTGTTTGGACAATGTAGAGCCGTCAGAAGAGCTTACAATCTAAATATTGTAATATAATCTAGACGGCTCCGGGGACAAGGCGAGGGACGAGGTGGGGATGTTTGATAGCAGATTTCTATGCGGGATGTGTAAGGGAATTGTCTTAATTAAAATTCTCTCTTTCATCGTTGTAATTATGCGCTAACAAGAATTTGCTTCCCACTTTGTCATTACGCCAACTTAAAAGAGGAAGAAAAAAAAACGGATTTGACCGTCCAAACATCATGTTGTATTAAAAGAATGATGATTTTAATTAGCACCGAATCACTGAGGGAGAGAGGGAAAGTTAACTAATTCTTACCTGGCGACTAATAGGGAAATGCAGATGAGGACGAGCTGTAAATTGTAGTTTCTGGATGGCAGTGACAAAAGAACTGCAATCCCTGCACCAGGTGAGCTTACAATCTAATCTGCATGGTGCATGGGTGCACTTTCCTGTACCAGGACATTGGGGTATGTTCAGACGCGGCGTTTTATTTTATTTGGTGTGTAAAATAAGCAGAGTTTTACAGTACATCATAAGGAGATTTCTGAACTATCATGCACACATTGCAGTTTTTTTAAAAGCATATTTTGAGCCAAGACGGAACAGGTCAATTCTTCCACATTTTGCAGCACTTCTCACCCATTAGATTGAATGGATGGAAAACAAACAAAAAAAAGCAGCTTATAAAAATGTCACCAATATGTGTTATTGCAACATCTTTTTCTGCACCAAAAACATTGTGTGAACATACGCTTAAGGTCTCCTTCACATGTGCATGTAAAACATGTGTGTGGCACAATCTTTTTTCCTATCCGTGAAGTAGAGTAGTTTGTCATCTATGTGTACGTGTGTGCTACCCGTGTACGTCTGTGCCATCCATGTGTACATCTGTGCCATCCATGTGTACGTCTGTGCCATCTGTCTGTACGTGAGTGCCATCCGTGTTTGTGTGTGCTACCCGTGTGTACATGTGCCATCCGCGTGTACGTGTGTGCCATCCATGTGTATGCCATCGTGTGTACGTGAGTGCCATCTGTGTGTACATGTGCCATCCATGTGTACTTGTGTGCTACCTATGTATACATGAGTGCCATCCATGTGTACGTGTGTGTGCCATCCGTGTGTAATCCATGTATACATCTGTGCCATCCTTGTGTGCGCATGCCATTTGTGTGCACATGTGTAACATCCTTGTGTATGTGTCATCCGTGTGTACCAACCATGCGTACATGTGCCATTCGTGTGTACGTGTGTGGCACCTGTGTATGCGCGTGTGTCATCTATGTGTGCCATCTGTGTATATGTGTGCCATCCATGTGTACATGTGTGCCATCTATGTGTACATGTGTGCCATCCGTGTGAACGTGTGCACCATCCATGTGTATGTGTGTGTTACCAGTGTGTATGTGTGCCACCTGTGTGTATCTGTGTGCCATATGTGTATATGTGTGCCACCCATGTATAAATCTGTGCCATCCTTGTGTACGTGTGCCATTCGTATCCATGTGTGTCCCATCCTTGTGTAGGTGTGCCATCCGTGTGTACCAACCATGTGTACATGTGCCACCTCTGTTTACGTGTGCCACACTTGTGGATGTGTGTGACACACGTGTACGAGTGTGCCATCCATGTGTACATCTGAGCCATTCATGTGTACATCTGAGCCATTTGTGTGTTTCCAGTACGGCTAAGGAAATAAAGATATTACAAAGCTTCTCCTATACTTTCATTGTTGCACATGTACAGCACACGGAAGGCACACCGATTATACACAGAAGCCATCCGTGTGCTGTACATGTATGCACAGACCCATAGACTTCTTTTGGTGACATCTATGCTGCAGGAAAAAAATGGACGTCTCCTTGTGGCTCACATGTATACACGATCTGTGTGAAACCACAAACATAGGAAGATCATCATAGGTTATAATGGATAAGTGTGTAAAAAAATGGATGCCATATGTAGCAGAAACCCCGACGTGTGAACATCCCCTTACGGCTCATGCACATGGCCGAATTATATGTATATTTAGAAGCCTATTATCTCTTACTGTACCTCTGTATCTTCTCAGTGTCATAGAAGGTTTTGCTACGGGATTTATACGAACGGCATAATATGGAAGTATTCTCCTTTGCAAGGTTCACTGCTAGGGCAGAATGTGATCCGGTACCACCAATAACCATAAAAACGCAACAGATGGAGCCTGGGATGGATGGGCGGAAAGCGGTGGCGCCATTCACCTGCATTGTGCCCAGTCTACAGCATTGGAGGACAAAAAAAGGAAATATATCACCTGAGGAAGACAATGAATGAGTTGTCGAAACACGTTGTGGCTATAAGGGACCACCAATAAAAGGTTTGTTGTTTAAAAAACAACCCTTTGAATTTTTCCTTTAATTAGCGCTCCACGAGACCGACCCTGTCTCATGAAGCGCTAATTAAAAGGAAAAATTCAAAGGGTTGTTTGTTAAACAACAAACCTTTTATTGGTGGTCCCTTATAGCCATAACGAACATGTTTCGACAACTCATACATTGCCTTCCTCAGGTGATACACTTCCTTTTTGCACAGTCTACAGAATTGGGCAGAAAAGGGAGCGGTGACTCGAAAGATTGGACTGAGCAGAACGTGACGAGCGGACATATTAATTCCCGAGGACGTGCCGCTGACAGCCCAATATAATGCACACGCTTGTCTGACAGCACGGCCATTACAACCAGAGTATCCGAATTGAGACAATGTGCAGCAAAGCCACCCGGCAGCCGACACGTCTTGTCATTCACTTCAGGTTAAAGCATTAATAAGATTTCCCTTCAATATAAATTTGGGTGCAGGACCTCCGCAGGCAAAGAAAAAGCAAAATGGAAGCAGTGACCGGCTCTTCCCGTCACAAACTCATCCTCATACTTGAAGATCTGTAAGAGATGCGAAAATGACCAGGACACAAACAGCTCCGACCGCCCGATCTCCACCTTATCTCCGTACACCTCGGGGAGGACGATCGAGTTTTACGCTCACTTTGCTGCAGAATGTTGTCCGAGATGGACAAAAATACTCGGATTCCTCCTCCCGACCCCCTCTCTGAATAATTCTGACATTATGCATAAAAAAACTTGGCCTCGTGTAGTTGATTTCTCCAGGGGCCATTGTGACGAGCGAAGAGTTCAAAACAATGCATAGCTGAGTGTGACCACAAGCGCAAGTCTTGTACCGGGAGCAGAGTCAGGCTTTACTGGTAATGGCCCTCAGTTCACTTGGGTTTTGTTTTGTTTTTGTATTTAAATCCTGAACTCATCTTTTCTGAGTTTCAAGTGGCAGAAAAAGTTATACTATAATATAGTCATATATACTATAATGTAGTCAGTAGTGATGAGCGGGCACTACCATGCTCAGGTGCTCAGTACTCGTAACTAGTGATGAGCGGGCACTACCATGCTCAGGTACTAGGTACTCGTAACTAGCAATGAGTGAGCACTACCATGCTCAGGTTCTAGGTACTCGTAACTAGCGATGAGTGAGCACTACCATGCTCGGGTGCTCAGTACTCGTAACTAGTGATGAGCGGGCACTACCATGCTCAGGTGCTCAGTACCCGTAACTAGTGATCAGTGGGCACTACCATGCTGAGGTGCTCAGTACCCGTAACTAGTGATGAGCGGGCACTACCATGCTCAGGTGCTCAGTACTCGTAACTAGTGATGAGCGGGCACTACCATGCTCAGGTGCTCAGTACTCGTAACTAGCGATGAGCGGGCACTACCATGCTCAGGAACTCAGTACTAAGAACTAGTGATGAGCGGGCACTACCATGCTCAGGTGCTCAGTACTCGTGACTAGTGATGAGCGGGCACTACCATGCTCAGGTGCTCAGTACCTGTAACTAGTGATGAGCGGGCACTACCATTCTGAGGTGCTCAGTACTCGTAACTAGTGATGAGCGAGCACTACCATGCTCGGGTGCTCTGTACTTGTAACTAGTGATGAGCGGGCACTACCATACTCGGGTGCTCAATACCCGTAACTAGCGATGAGCGGGCACTACCATGCTCAGGTGCTCAATACCCGTAACTAGTGATGAGCGGACACTACCATGCTCGGGTGCTCAGTACTCGTAACTAATGATGAGCGGGCACTACCATGCTCGGGTGCTCTGTACTCGTAACTAGCGAAGAGCGGGCACTACCATGCTCAGGTGCTCAGTACTCGTAACTAGTGATGAACGGGCACTACCATGCTCGGGTGCTCTGTACTCGTGTAACTAGTGATGAGCGGGCACTACCATGCTCAGATGCTCTGTACTCGTAACTAGTGATGAGCGGGCACTACCATGCTCGGGTGCTCAGTACTCGTAACTAGTGATGAGCGGGCACTACCATGCTCGAGGGCTCGGTACTAGTAACTAGTGATGAGTGGGCACTACCATGCTCGGGTGCTCTGTACTCGTGTAACTAGTGATGAGCGGGCACTACCATGCTCAGATGCTCTGTACTCGTAACTAGTGATGAGCGGGCACTACCATGCTCGGGTGCTCAGTACTCGTAACTAGTGATGAGCGGGCACTACCATGCTCGGGTGCTCAGTACTCGTAACTAGTGATGAGCAGGCACTACCATGCTCGGGTGCTCAGTACTCGTAACTAGTGATGAGCGGGCACTACCATGCTCGGGTGCTCAGTACTCGTAACTAGTGATGAGCGGGCACTGCCATACTCGGGTGCTCAGTACTTGTAACTAGTGATGAGTGTGCACTACCATGCTCGGGTGCTCAGTACTCGTAACTAGTGATGAGCGGGCACTACCATGCTCGGGTGCTCAGTACTCGTAACTAGTGATGAGCGGGCACTACCATGCTCGGGTGCTCAGTACTCGTAACTAGTGATGAGCGGGCACTACCATGCTCGGGTGCTCAGTACTGGTAACTAGTGATGAGCGGGCACTACCATGCTCGGGTGCTCAGTACTCGTAACTAGTGATGAGCGGGCACTACCATGCTCGGGTGCTCAGTACTCGTAACTAGTGATGAGCGGGCACTACCATGCTCGGGTGCTCAGTACTCGTAACTAGTGATGAGCGGGCACTACCATGCTCGGGTGCTCAGTACTGGTAACTAGTGATGAGCGGGCACTACCATGCTCGAGTGCTCAGTACTCGTAAAAAGTAAACACCCCCAAACACATTAGACTAACACTGGCCGGTAGCTGCGGTATCGGCCTGCAGTCTAATGTGTACAGGGACCTCCTGACTTTCCCCAACAGATGATGTTTTGGAAGAGAAGAATCCGGCCTGTCCAATCCTGTTCTCCGGGAGGTAAGTCGCCGGCAAGGATTTTGGCAGCGGCTTTGTATTAGGACACAGGGGCGAGTTCCGATCTTTGGGGGTTTCGGGGACAAAGCTGATGAATCCTTGCCGGCAGCTCTCTAATTGTGTACGAGGGACCTTAAAATTAAGCCGGTCTGGTCGCGCGAGTTCCACAATTATATAGTAACGATTCTTTCCGTAGTTTATCACCATCCTAGATATGATAGGCGTCTCTTGTAGGAGCATCATGCACCGAGGCTTCCCGCCACTGACCTTTAAAAAAGAAATTACCATTTAATCTTTGGAGAGATAAGCGATGGTGACGATGGCTCGCACCGGTGCAGATAAAGGGTCTACGTACCGCCACCGGACCTCTAGGATTGTAAATGTCACAGGTTGCCCTTTTATGTCATCCTTCGGCAATTGTAGTTCATTTATGGGTTAATTCTTTTTGGAGCAAACACGGATAACGTCTCCTCTCTATAGGACGCTGCACAAGTCGCGCACAGGATGCTGCCGGGGTTTTTTTTTCCAGTTAACAACCAGTTTGCTGCAAACATTTCTATACTTGATAATATTTTGTGCTATCTCTAAAAAGTACATTAACACCAGACCATGTTCTCATCAAAGTCTCCACTCAGAGAACATTTACTGATAAGCCTTATCTTATTTCTGCTTCATTAGCAACTGAAATCTAGGGGAGCTGTCAATCACCGGCTCCGCTGCCAGCCACAGAAGTTAGATGGTGGTAAAGGAACGTTGGACCGGGGGTTTCCGCTTTGCATGGAAACTAGAAGTGGTCGCAGTTGGAGGGGACGGCGGGTCCCGAGGATTAAATCCATCATTGTAAGAAAAAAAAATACATAAGATGTCTTTCTACAAAGATTATTAACTGGGCACAAAATACGGATGAGAGATTTCTAAGACGTGCCGGCATGAAGAACACATCGTGTGCCTATGGAAACCCAGGCTGCAAGTTACAGCTGTATTACATTGTACGTTGCCTTTTGGATTTTGTTTTTTTTTATTTAGGTGTTGACAAAAAAATAGAGTCACCATTTTTATGTAGCTTTGTGAGAGTTGGCTCCTTGCATAGTGAGAATCTGTGATCATTTGATGGCTGGTGTATGGTTTAAATCACAGATCACCAAGATGACAGCCAAGGTAACCCATCAGAAGCCGATGATTGTGTGCAAACCATCCGGCGTTCCATTTAAATGCCGATTTCAGATACTTACAGCAGCATCTAAATGGTTAACAGCAGCAATCAGCAGCATCTAAATGGTTAACCGCAGCATCTAAATGGTTAACAGCATCAATCAGCAGCATCTAAATGGTTACCGGCAGCATCTAAATGGCTAACAGCAGCAATCAGCAGCATCCAAATGGTTAACAGCAGCAATCAGCAGCATCTAAATGGTTAACCGCAGCATCTAAATGGTTAACAGCATCAATCAGCAGCATCTAAATGGTTAACAGCATCAATCAGCAGCATCTAAATGGTTACCGGCAGCATCTAAATGGCTAACAGCAGCAATCAGCAGCATCTAAAAGGTTAAAAGCAGCAATCAGCAGCATCTAAATGGTTAACCGCAGCATCTAAATGGTTAACAGCATCAATCAGCAGCATCTAAATGGTTACCGGCAGCATCTAAATGGCTAACAGCAGCAATCAGCAGCATCTAAAAGGTTAAAAGCAGCAATCAGCAGCATCTAAATGGTTAACAGCAGCAATCAGCAGCATCTAAATGGTTAACAGCAGCAATCAGCAGCATCTAAATGGTTAACAGCAGCAATCTGAGCCAGTCCTGTCAGAGATAGATATAAGCTATGTAACACAACTGATATCTAATCAATGTGGTGAGACCTGAGCCCTCGCTGTACTTGTGGAGGTAAGCACAGACATACTGGAATGTCCACATGCTCTAAGGCAGGGGTCCCCAACTTGTGGCTCGGAAGCCACATGTGACACACGGAATCATGATGTTGGAAAGGTTGAGGACCTCTGCTCTAAAGGGTTAATGCATGTGACCCAACTCGCCAAGTTGGATGTGGTGAGACCTGAGCCCTCGCTGTACTTGTGGAGGTAAGCACAGACATACTGGAATGTCCACATGCTCTTAAGCAGGGGTCCCCAACCTGTGGCTCGGAAGCCACATGTGACACACGCATTCATGATGTTGGAAAGGTTGAGGACCTCTGCTCTAAGGGGTTAATGCACAAGACCCAACTCGCCAAGTTGGATGTGGAGAGACCTCAGCCCTCTCTGTACTTGTGGAGGTAAGCACAGACACACTGGAACGTCCACATGCTCTAAGGTAGGGGTCCCCAACTTGTGGCTCGGAAACCACATGTGACACACGGACTCATGGTGTTTGGCCTAAGGCTGTCTTCTAGTTGGTGCATAAGCATCAAAGCTAGCGAACAGCTATGAGGAGCAGGTCTCCATATGGGGTCTTTTGTGAGTAACTGAACATAGAAGAGCAGATCTTTTCAAGCCACACATCCAAGCCCTCTTCACCTCCTGCCGCCTCCAACTCAAAAATATCTCAAGGATCCGAACATTCCTTACCCAAGAAGATGCAAAAACCCTAGTACATGCCCTTATTATCTCCCGCCTGGATTATTGCAACCTCCTGCTCTGCGGCCTCCCTTCTAACAGTCTCGCACACCTACAATCTATTCTAAACTATGGTGCCCGGCTAATCCCTGACCTCTCCTCTCTGCCAATCCCTTCACTGGCTTCCCATTGCCCAACGACTCCAGTTCAAAACCCTAACCATGACCTACAAAGCCATCCACAACCTGTCTCCTCCTTATATCACTGACCTAGTCTCCCGCTACTTACCTGCACATAACCTTCGATACTCACAAGATCTCCTCCTCTGCTCCCCTCTCATCTCCTCTTCCCACCATCGCATCCAAGATTTCTCCCGTGCCTCCCCTATACTCTGGAATGCTCTGCCACAACACATTAGACTCTCGCCTACCTTGACAAGCTTCAAAAGGAACCTGAAAACCCACCTCTTCCGACAAGCCTACAACCTGCCGTAACCCTCAGTCTGATACAGCGCCGCACAATCAACTCTACCCTCACCTACTGTATCCTCACCTATCCTCTGTAGACTGTGAGCCCTCGCGGGCAGGGTCCTCTATCCTCCTGTATACTGTGAGCCCTCGCGGGCAGGGTCCTCTATCCTCCTGTATACTGTGAGCCCTCGCGGGCAGGGTCCTCTCTCTTCCTGTACCTGTCTGTGCCTTGTATTGTTTATGATTATTGTACTTGTCCCTATTACGTATACCCCTTTCACATGTAAAGCGCCATGGAATTGATGGCGCTATAATAATAAATAATAATCAATAATATAATCTGAATGGGGGTAAGGTAGGAACCCCTGATTTTGGTATACTGCTCATTTCTGTGCTATAGCTTTGGCTTTCATTATACTGGTAATAGGGGGTCTGGGCGCCACTACAATGAAGATGGTGGGAGCTGGATGTAGCTCACGGCCTTCTCAGGGCTCACAACACTCTTTCAGGCCTGCAACACACATCCGTAGAAAATGTGCATGTTTGGTCCGTTTCCGTATATACCGGAGACACGGCCAAACGTGCACCAATGTTATTTAATGTTTGAGGACACATGTGCGTTTTTCATTAAGGTCTGTGGGTCCGTGTGCGTGCTACATTTGTGTCTCCGTTTTGCACGGAAGCAGGTCCGTTTTCAGCACGCAATACGCAGCACGGACCTAATGAAAGTCAATGGGTCTGTGCGCACGTCCGAGTGACACGGACGCATCTCTGTTTGTTCCCTGTACGTTTTGTGCTGGTTTCATGTGATGTCGGTCTTTTTTCTTTTTCTGTTTCGTTCTCTCCCTCAGTCCGTCGGTCGGTCTCTCTCTATGTCTGTCGGTCGGTCTCTCTGTCTTATCTGTCCCTCTAGCTGTCTGTTGGTCAGTTTACCCCCTCTCTCATACTCCCCGTTCTCCGATCTCCGGCGCAGCGCTGCACGGCTGTTATAAAAGCTCCGGCGGCTTTTCCTATTTTGAAAAAGCCGGCCACTCATTAATCAATCTCGTATTCCCTGCTTTCCCCGCACACAGGCGCCTGTGATTGGTTGCAGTCACACACGCCCACCACGCTGAGTGACAGCTGTGTCATTGCACCCAATCACAGCAGCCGGTGGGCGTGTCTATACTGTGCAGTAAAATAAATAAATAATTAAAAAAAACGGCGTGCGGTCCCCCCTATTTTAATACCAGCCAGATAAAGCCATACGGCTGAAGGCTGATATTCTCAGGATGGGGAGCTCCACGTTATGGGGAGCCCCACAGCCTAACAATATCAGTCAGCAGCCGCCCAGAATTGCCGCATACATTATATGCGACAGTTCTGGGACTGTACCCGGCTCTTCCCGATTTGCCCTGGTGCGTTGGCAAATCGGGGTAATAAGGAGTTATTGGCAGCCCATAGCTGCCACTAAATCCTAGATTAATCATGTCAGGCGTCTCCACGAGATACCTTCCATGATTAATCTGTAAATTACAGTTAAAAAACACACACACCCGAACAATCCTTTATTAGAAATAAAAACCACTAACAAAGTTCCTCATCACCAATTTATTAACCCCGACAAAGCCCTCCATGTCCGGCGTAATCCACGGACCTCCAGCGTCGCTTCCAGCTCTGCTGCATGCAGGTGACAGGAGCAGCAGAATACACCGCCGCTCCTGTCACCTCCACGCAGCTAATGAGGTGAGTAGCGCGATCAGCTGAGCTGTCACTGAGGTTAATCGCGGCCACCGCTGGATTCAGCGGTGGCCGTGAGTTACCTGACTGACAGCAGCTGATTGCGCTACTCACCTCATTAGCTGCGTGGAGGTGACAGGAGCGGCGGTGTATTCTGCTGCTCCTGTCACCTGCATCGCAGCCTAATAAAGGCAAAACAGCAAAAACTAAAAAAATAGTTAACGGGTGAAATTTATCAGTGATGTCAATTACATTACTTTATAAAGTGGCACAAATTCCACAAAAACTAGCAAATTCATTGAAATGGTGAACACTGTATAATGAATTTGGCACAATATGTCAGGCTGTGTTCACACAACCATGGTGGCTTCCATTTATAACAGTGGATTCCATTGATTTATTATGGGGTATGTTGGATTCCATCATTGACAGCAAGACTAGCAGTTGCATGAAGTTCCTCTGATCAAATCTGCAGAGTCTCTGATGCCAGTGTGAACAGTGTTGTACAGTTTTACTCATGCCACCTTAAGGCCGGCGGCATTCACATAAATATTTTGCACTTAGCTTTCAAAACAGATGAAGTACCAAATAAATCTGATGCACATATTTTGCTTCTTGTTCCTTTCCCCGATTTCTGGTGTAATTCACATAGTGAATCTTCCCCATTCTCTCACGGGTGACAGACAATCATGTGGTTTCTGGCAACAGAAGGTCACAGTGTTTGGTTGCCAAAATGCTCCCTGACTTTCTGTTGTCAGTATCCATTGGTATAGGTAGCTTTCCTGCTGGATTTTTATCTCTTCCCCTTTAGGACCCAGCAGAACTCTCCTTCCATCCAGCTGCTGAATCAGTATTCTCCATGTGCTTAAATGCTCCTATCTTCCCTGGACTGGTGCTATTATTCAGTTCATTCAAGCTCTGGTTGCAAGCAGGTGGCTTGTAGTCCTCTATGGTATCGTTACTGAACTTCTACCTGAGTCATCTGTGGATATGTAGTTCATGCATTTTCCCCCGTGTGTCCACCTTGTGTCTTCTATAGTGGTTAGTGGGGTTGACAAAGAGCTCATCCCAGCCGTTCTGTATTTAGGGTCCAGCACTAGGGATACCTAGGGTCGGGGGCCGGGTCGGTGCATATGTGCGGAACCTATCTAGGTGGTGAGGGACCCCAGGGACCAGCTGTAGGTTTGGTCAAGGGTCTTCTCTTCCCCTTCCCTAGACACAGGGTGTCCCTTCCCTTTCGTCGTTGTTGTGGTACTTTCCCGTACCTTTTGTGACACATTCACTACAGCAAAAAAATGAAATAATAGATTTGGAAGTGAGAAAAAAAAAATATATCAACATCAGGAATCGGCAACAGTTGCAACCTGCCGAGAAACAATGATGGAGAAATGAGACAAACAGACCTACGATGAAATGTAAGTCATAAAATGATGACGGCACATGGTAGAATCCTCCACAGCTGCCAGGAGATCTTCTTTTCACCGGACGGACGCTTGACTAGAATATTAGAAGCCAAGAATAATATACTGTCTTTAAAGAGACTAAGTAAGAGAGAAAAAAAAAGTCTTATAAACATGGCGCGGAGCGTCGTGCCAGCGGTTATAAATCCTGGATCTTTAAAAGAAACCGAGAGTAGGAGTTGGAGGAGGTCAGTTGCGGGGAGATGCGAGGCAAAGCGCGGAGCAGAAAAATCTCGGCTTCATCCAGCTGAAAATTCCTCATCAGATCCCAGGACTGATAGGCCGAGGCGGACAATACAGCTTAACCCCTTGTAGCCTGGATAGCGGTCCTAAGCCTTGGAGGCCACCGTAGATTAGAACGAAAACGACCTTGGATCTGGTGCGTCCCGGAGTCACAACCTGCCACCCATCAGATCTTGTAAGATGGCACTATAATCTGCACTGGTTCAGCCTCATGCACACTCCATTTTTATCATCCTTTTTTAACAGATTGCACATTATAGCCGATAGGTCTTTTCAAGTCTTTATTGGGGGGGGGGGGGCAGATAGACATGTTCTACTACAGTATGATATGGAAATCAAACAATCACTGAAGTGAATGGGTACACCTCCACATTGGGACATTGCTTGCTTCTTCACGTTGCACAGGACACCTCCACATTGGGACATTGATGGCTTCTTCACGTTGCACAGGACACCTCCACATTGGGGCAATGATGGCTTCTTCACGTTGCACAGGACACCTCCACATTGGAGCATTGATGGCTTCTTCACGTTGCACAGGACACCTCCACATTGGGGCATTGATGGCTTCTTCATGTGGCACAGGACACCTCCACATTGGGGCATTGATGGCTTTTTCATGTTGCACAGCACATCTCCACATTGGGGCATTGATGGCTTCTTCATGTGGCACAGGACACCTCCACATTGGGGCAATGATGGCTTCTTCACGTTGCACAGGACACCTCCACATTGGGGCAATGATGGCTTCTTCATGTTGCACAGGAAACCTCCACATTGGGACATTGATGGCTTCTTCATGTGGCACAGCACATCTCCACATTGGGGCATTGATGGCTTCTTCATGTGGCACAGCACATCTCCACATTGGGGCATTGATGGCTTCTTCATGTGGCACAGCACATCTCCACATTGGGACATTGATGGCTTCTTCATGTGGCACAGCACATCTCCACATTGGGGCATTGATGGCTTCTTCATGTTGCACAGCACATCTCCACATTGGGGCATTGATGGCTTCTTCATGTGGCACAGCACATCTCCACATTGGAGCATTGATGGCTTCTTCATGTGGCACAGCACATCTCCACATTGGGGCATTGATGGCTTCTTCATGTGGCACAGGACACCTCCACATTGGGGCAATGATGGCTTCTTCACGTTGCACAGGACACCTCCACATTGGGGCATTGATGGCTTTGTCAAGTTGCACAGGAAACCTCCACATTGGGACATTGATGGCTTCTTCATGTGGCACAGCACATCTCCACATTGGGGCATTGATGGCTTCTTCATGTGGCACAGCACATCTCCACATTGGAGCATTGATGGCTTCTTCATGTGGCACAGCACATCTCCACATTGGGACATTGATGGCTTCTTCATGTGGCACAGCACATCTCCACATTGGGGCATTAATGGCTTTGTCATGTTGCACAGGACACCTCCACATTGGGGCATTGATGGCTTCTTCATGTTGCACAGGACACCTCCACATTGGGACATTGATGGCTTCTTCATGTTGCACAGGACACCTCCACATTGGGGCATTGATGGCTTCTTCATGTTGCACAGGACACCTCCACATTGGGGCATTGATGGCTTCTTCATGTGGCACAGGACACCTCCACATTGGGGCATTGATGGCTTCTTCACGTTGCACAGGACACCTCCACATTGGAGCATTGATGGCTTCTTCACGTTGCACAGGACACCTCCACATTGGAGCATTGATGGCTTCTTCACGTTGCACAGGACACCTCCACATTGGAGCATTGATGGCTTCTTCACGTTGCACAGGACACCTCCACATTGGGACATTGATGGCTTTTTCATGTTGCACAGGAAACCCCCACATTGGGACATTGATGGCTTCTTCATGTTGCACAGCACATCTCCACATTGGGACATTGATGGCTTCTTCATGTGGCACAGCACATCTCCACATTGGGGCATTGATGGCTTCTTCATGTGGCACAGCACATCTCCACATTGGGACATTGATGGCTTCTTCATGTGGCACAGCACATCTCCACATTGGGGCATTGATGGCTTCTTCATGTGGCACAGCACATCTCCACATTGGGGCATTGATGGCTTCTTCATGTGGCACAGCACATCTCCACATTGGGACATTGATGGCTTCTTCATGTTGCACAGGACACCTCCACATTGGGGCATTGATGGCTTCTTCATGTGGCACAGGACACCTCCACATTGGGGCAATGATGGCTTCTTCACGTTGCACAGGACACCTCCACATTGGGGCATTGATGGCTTTGTCAAGTTGCACAGGAAACCTCCACATTGGGACATTGATGGCTTCTTCATGTGGCACAGCACATCTCCACATTGGGGCATTGATGGCTTCTTCATGTGGCACAGCACATCTCCACATTGGAGCATTGATGGCTTCTTCATGTGGCACAGCACATCTCCACATTGGGACATTGATGGCTTCTTCATGTGGCACAGCACATCTCCACATTGGGGCATTAATGGCTTTGTCATGTTGCACAGGACACCTCCACATTGGGACATTGATGGCTTCTTCATGTTGCACAGGACACCTCCACATTGGGACATTGATGGCTTCTTCATGTTGCACAGGACACCTCCACATTGGGACATTGATGGCTTCTTCATGTGGCACAGGACACCTCCACATTGGGACATTGATGGCTTCTTCATGTGGCACAGGACACCTCCACATTGGGGCATTGATGGCTTCTTCATGTTGCACAGCACACCTCCACATTGGGGCATTGATGGCTTCTTCATGTGGCACAGGACACCTCCACATTGGGGCATTGATGGCTTCTTCATGTTGCACAGGACACCTCCACATTGGGGCATTGATGGCTTCTTCATGTTGCACAGCACACCTCCACATTGGGGCATTGATGGCTTCTTCATGTTGCACAGGACACCTCCACATTGGGGCATTGATGGCTTCTTCATGTTGCACAGGACACCTCCACATTGGGGCATTGATGGCTTCTTCATGTGGCACAGCACACCTCCACATTGGGGCATTGATGGCTTCTTCACGTTGCATCGTAGGACCGGACATAAATGTCGAGTGGAATGAAATCACGGCTTTGCATGCCCCCTTCCCTCCCCTCATCATTACGCTCGGTCTCCGTGGGACCACATCTAGCAGATTGTTTATAATACCTGCACCTGCGCGGCCGGTTCCCGTTTCAGTATTTCATATGGAAAAAACATTATAACGTGTGATGTTCAGAAAAGCTGCAGCCCGGGACGAGGCGCTGTGTCACCAATACTATGGGGCGTTACATTTCTGGATTTAGTTACCAATTATGTAAACTCTGGTTATATTTCATCTTCACCGCTGGCTGCACTGGGAGGAAACAGACCTCATCCAGACAGGGGGGGAAAAAAAAAAAAAAAAAAAAAATCACAAAAATGTACTTAAACAATTTAAGTACGAAAATTGCAGAAAATGTAGCGTAATTTGGCTGCTAAGCTAATTCTCACTGCCTTGGAAATTATCCACTTGTGTTAATGTGTAGAAGGATTACAGAACATCTGTCTCCCTTCACAATGGGTTAAGTCATTTCTGTAATATGTTCATTAGATGCAGGAAACCTACAAGTATTTGTGCCATCACTCAGACATAATGCAAAATAGTCAATAGCACCGAATGTAATGTGCACAGAGGGATGCATGATCCCACTTAGAACCGTAGAAGCAGAAACGCTCCATCAGGGGTGACTGCAAAAGCCAAAATGTATGCTACACATAACCAAGCTGCATTCCCTTACTGGTAAAGAACTAGATAGCCGCTGCAAATGGCAGTCAGTGACCTCCACAACCGGACTGTCCCTGCTTAATGGTTGTCTGCACCTTGGCTTCATTCACCAGATGAGATTCCTGTGATCCGAGGTGCAGTTCTTGGCATAGGTGGCTATGGAACTGAAAACAGCTTTTTGGATGGGGTTGAGTGTGGGACCCTATCGATCCGATATTAGGGCCCTACCCAATGATCCCTCATCAGTGTCAAAGCTGGACAACCCCTCTAAGGGCGGCTTTGCACGTTGCGACATCGCACGTGCGATGTCGATGGGGTCAAATCGAGAGTGACGCACATCCGGCGTCGCAGTCGATATCGCAACGTGTAAAACCTTTTTGATACGATGAACGAGCGCAAAAGCTGCAGCCTCCGACATTTCCATAATGCCGGTGCAGCGACAGGTGCGATGTTGTTCCTCGTTCCTGCAGCAGCACACATCACTGTGTGTGAAGCCGCAGGAGCGAGGATCATCACCTACCTGCCTCCCGGCTGCAATGAGAAGGACGGAGGTGGGCAGGATGTTTACATCCTGCTCATCTCCGCCCCTCCGCTTCAATTGGCCGCCTGCCGTGTGACGTCGCTGTGACGCCACACGACCCGCCCCCTTAGAAAGGAGGCGGGTCGCCGGCCAGAGGGACGTCGCACGGCAGGTATGTGCGTGTGAAGCTGCCGTAGCGATAATAATCGCTACGGCAGCTTTCACTAGATATCGCACGTGCGACGGGGGCGGGACTATCGCTGCAGCATCGGTAACACATTGTTACCGATGTCGCAGCGTGCAAAGCCCGCCTAAGGCTGCTTTCACACATCCAGTTTTTGCTGAGCGGCACAATACGGCGCTTTGCAGAAAAAACGCAACAGGTTTTTTTTGCCGCCGGTTGCGTTTTTTCCGCATAGACTTGCATTAGCGCCGTATTGTGCCGCATGGACTTGCATCCGGCTTTTGCTGGATGCGGCATATTTAGCCCATGCGGAGGCCGGATGGAACGTTGCCTGGCACGTTTTTGTGCGGAAAAAAACGCATCGCGCCGTATCCGGCGCGATGTGGCACAATTTACAATACAAGCCTATGGACGCCGCATGTGGCGTCCTGCAGCAAAAAACGCATCCGGCCGCCGGATGCGGTTTCTTGAACTGCGCATGCTCAGTATCAAGCTGCATCCGTCAAAAAACGGACGGGCCGCATGGAAAAACGTATGCAACGCATCTGTTTTTTTCGCCGCATCCGTTGCACAGGTTTTTGAGCCGGATTGAGCCGCAGTGCAAAAAACGGATGTGTGAAAGCAGCCTAAGTGATAAAACTCTGGCAACCTGCAAGAACCATGATGGGGAGCGTTACTGAAGTCCATTCATTATTGCTTTCATATGGCACATCATGGTAATGACAACGGCACAAAAGTTGTGACTGTACACTCATTGTAGAAATCTGGTCCCGACCATTTATTAACCTCTTAGATGCCACAGAAAGAGGAGCCACTGCATCTAAGGTGTTTGGTAGACGGGGAATCCTTTCGGCCAACTTCACCCTGTACAATGCATACGGCAATATTCACATCACAATCTGTTGCAAAATAAGCATAGGATTCATCTGTATTTTGGGGCTGAACTTACCCTTTGTGTCAGTAAAAATAGGTTATAACTTTCCAGTTGGATCAAGCAGAACCTAAATGGTGGCTTGCTTGGTATATGAGGCACGAGACTAATGCTGACCGTACAGAGATAACTGGCAGCCAAACGCGTGGCAGGTAAGCGTCTCTCCCGAGTGCCCCATACACAAGCGTTCATGTGCTTTCAGCAGGGAAGGAGGAGAAGGCAGACACCTCAGGAAGCGTCTTATCTCCCCTGAAAACAAAGATTGGGCATTCAAATTCCAAATGCCCGATCCTTCTTGCCTGATGTCATCTGTCGGAGGAGAGTTGGGAATGCCCATACACATTGGAAGCATCAGATGGTCAGCTGCTACGGCCTAAATCTGCAGGGTCGGCGTTATTTCATGACCTTCCACAAATTGGAAACAGTGCTTGATAAATTGAAAAATCCGACAAAGACCCCCGGACTAAGGAGCAATGAGAATCTTACATCAGACAAGAATGGGACAACGTTCATCTCCCAAAACTCAAGCAAGTGTCTCCTCACTTCCCTGACATCTAAAAACTATGGTTAGAAGAGGGAAAGCTCCACATGGACATGGCCCAGGCACAATGGTGGATGCGGCCCAGGCACAATGGTGGACGCGGCCAAGGCACAATAGTAGACGCGGCCAGGCACAACGGTGGACACGGCACAGGCACAATGGTGAACCTGGCCCAGGCACAATGGTCGATCATGTCCAGGCACAATGGTGGACCAGGCCAAGCATAACGGTGGACCTGCCCAAGCACAATGGTGGACACAACTCAGGCACAATGGTGGACTCGACACAGCCAAAATGGTGGACACGGTGCAGGCATAATGGTGGACACAACAGAGGCACAATGGTGGACGTGGCCCAGGTACAATAGTGGACACAACACAGGCACAATAGTGGACACGGCGCAGGCACAATGGTGGACATGACCCAGGCACAATGGTGGACACAGCGCAGGCACAATGGTGGACGCGACGCAGGCACACTGGTGGACATGGTGCAGGCATAATGGTGGACATAACACAGGCACAATGATGGATGCGGCCCAGGTACAATAGTGGACACAACGCAGGAACAATAGTGGACACGGCGCAGGCACAATAGTGGACACAGCGCAGGCACAATAGTGGACACAGCGCAGGCACAATAGTGGACACAGCGCAGGCACAATGGTGGACATGACCCAGGCACAATAGTAGACACAGCGCAGGCACAATGGTGGACACAGTGCAGGCACAATGCTTGACGCGACCCAGGCACAATTGTGGACACGACCAAGACACAATGGTGGACATGACCCAGGCACGATGGTGGACATGACCAAGACACAATGGTGGACACGGCGCAGGGACAATGGTGTACATGACGCAGAAACTACTGTTCTGAGATGTGTCGCTGTCAACAACTTCTAACTTTTTTCTAAAGAAATGGAAACATGTCCAACATTCAACTTCTGGTCCGTGTTCTGTGTGATAAAATATGGCAATAAGAGATTTCCAAATCATCGCATTCCCGTTTTCTCTACATTTTACACAGTAACCCAACAATTTTTAAGATTGGGGTGGTAATATATATGGGGACCTTAAGACTAGGATCACAGCCGGTTGGTATGTCGCCATCAGTTGACATTGACAAACTTTTCCAAAATATTGCCCTACATGATGATATAGCATCTGGTAAAGTGTTCTGTACGATTTAGCAACGTGTGGTGTTTTTTTTTGTGTCTGTGATTCTTGGAGTGTTATTTCTAAAAGGCTATGATAATTCACCCCAGATAATGCCGAGCACGCACGGCTCTCTTAACCCCGCTGCCTCATGCTCGCTGCTCCATGGCTTTAGCGGATTTAACTTTTTTAACCTGTTCGCATTTTACAAGATATAGTAAAACAGCCTTTAACCAATTTGCAGTCGGGAGGAAGTGAAGTTTCATTGTACGGATTCCAAACTTTGTTCAAATATGCAATTTTTTTTTTTTTGCAAGGGAACTCCGTCCAAAAATAAGTTTGAAAGAAAACTAAACATAAAATACAAGGGGTTTAATAAGAACCAGCTACGAACAACATTTACAGATAGACATGTAAAGCACTCTGTAACGGGCTGCAGCGAAAGATATTTCAGGATTTTTTCAGCAGATCAGATTTTTCTTGACTAATAAAAAAAAAAAACGAAGAAAATGTAATGGTCGATGATATGTAGCAACACGGACAATACCTACCGCATAAAGGTTCAAGACTATCAGAAGAAAAAAGACATACAAAAGTATACATTAAGGCTATGTTCACATTTCCATTAAATTGTATCAGCCACAATCCGCTGCTCTGGTAAACAACGGAATCCGTTTGGCGGATTCCGTTGTTCCCATAGACTTGTATGAGCGGCGGATTGTGACTGATGATGCTGCGTTGCATCCTCCGCCCGACTGATCAGTCGTGGAACGACTGACCGCGGGGGCGGAAGGAACGCAGCTTGTAACGTTTTTTGAGCAGCACAATCCGTAGGATTTCGCTGCGCATGCTCTCTCTGGCTCTGTACACGTAACCAGGATACACATCGGGTTATCAAGCAATGCGCTTTGCCTAGTTACCTGATATTTACCCTAGTTATGTGTGCAAGGAGCCAGCGCTAAGCGGTGTACGCTGGTAACCAAGGTAAATATCGGGTAACCAAGCAAAGTGCTTTGCTTAGTTTTTACCCGATATTTACCCTGGCTACGTGTGCAGGGAGCCCGACACTTCCCCGCTCGGCTCTGCCCCCTCCCGCACTCCGCCTGTATACACACACACACTCACCTGTCCCCAGCCATGCAGACCGCGGCACTGACATCCTCAGCGCCACGGCCCCGCTCGGCTCCACCCACCTCGCACTCCGCCCCTTGCACACAACAGAGTCCGACAATTAATTCTGTTCTTTATAATCCGTTGTACATCGCATCAGTCACATGCGTCAAGCAACGCATGTGACTGATGCAAAACAACGGAAATGTGAACCTAGCCTAAGAATGACCACTATGTAACTTAAGTTTTCCCCTCTGCAGGCTATATCTTCATCTTCCCAGTTGTCTCTGAGCTGGTGAGTGGAAACTAGGTGCTATGATGTCTCCCATACATAGCACCACCAGCTTGAGGAATTTCAGCTCTTCGGTCTCTGTGTAGTACATTTTTGGAATCAGCAGCATGCACAACATTATATAGCAGTAATGAGCAGTGTAGCTGTGAATCCAGTTCTGAGCTGAATTAACACACTTACCAAAAAGCAGCAGCATGAAAGACATTATACAGCAGTACTAAGCAGTGTAGATGTGAGTCCAGTTTGGGTTGGGCTAAAAAAAAAAAAAACAACTTACAAGGAAGCAGCAGCATGGAGGACATTATACAGCACCACTAAGCAGTGTACCTGCGTATCCAGTTCTAGGTCGAAATAAAACACCAAAAAGCATCATCATGATAGTCATTATACAGCAAACTCCGCAGTATAGCTGTGAATCCAGCTCTAGTGTGGGATAAAACACAAGAAAGCAGCAGCATGGAGGACATTATACAGCAGAACTGAGCAGAGAAGCTGTGAATCCAGTTGCTGGGGCAAAATAAAACACAAAAAGAAGCAGCATGAAGGACATTATACACCAGTACTGAGCAATGTTGCTGTGAATACAGTTTTGGGGTGGGTTAATATACTTACTGAAAAGCAGCAGCATGGAGGACATTATACAGTGGTACTAAAAAAGTGTAGCTATGAATCCAGCTCTAGGGTGGGGAAACCCCCCCCCCACAAGAAAGCAGCAGCATGGAGGACATTATACAGCATAAGTGAGCAGAGTAGCTGTAAAGCCAGTTCTGGGGAAAAGTAAAACACTGAAAAGAAACAGCATGGAAGACATTAGTGAGTGGTGTAGTTATGAATCCAGCTCTGGAGTAGGATAAAACAAGAAAGCAGCAGTATGGATGACATTACATAGCAGTACTGAGTAGTGTAGATAGAAATCCAGCTCTGCAGTGGAATAAAACAAGGAAGCAACAGCATGGAAGATATTATACAGCAATACTGAGTGGTGTAACTATTAATCCAGCTCTGGACTGGGATAAAAAAAGAAAGCATTAGCATGGAAGACATTATACAGCAGTACTGAGTAGTGTAGCTATGAATTCAGGTTTGGAGTGGGATAAAACACAAGAAAGCAGCAGCATGGGTGACATTACAAAGCAGTACTGAGTAGTGTAGCTATAAATCCAGGTCAAGAGTTGAATTTAACAAGAAAACAGTAGCATGGAAGACATTGGCAGTACTGAGTAGTGTAGCTATGAATCCAGCTATGGAGTGGGATAAAACAAGAAAGCAGCGGCATGGAAGACATTATACAGCAGTACTAACCATTGTAGCTGTGAATCCAGCTCTGCAGTGGGATAAACGAGAAAGCAGCAGCATGGATGACATTACACAGCAGTTCGGAATAGCGTAGCTATGAATCCAGCTCTGGAGTTAAATAAAACAAGGAAGCAGCAGCATGGATGACATTACACAGCAGTACTGAATGGTGTAGCTATGAATCCAGCTCTGCAGTGGGATAAACAAGAAATCAACAGCATGGATGACATTATACAGCAGTACTGAGTAGTGTAGCTATGAATCTAGCTCTGCTGTGGGATAAAACAAGAAAGCAGCAACACGGATGACATTACACAGCAGTTTGGAGTAGTGTAGCTATGAATCCACCTCTGCAGTGGGATAAAAAATAAAGCAGCAGCATGGATGACATTACACAACAGTACTGAATGGTGTAGCTATGAATCCAGCTCTGCAGTGGGATAAACAAGAAAGCAGCAGCATGGATGATATTACACAGCAGTACTGAGTAGTGTAGCTATGAAAGCAGCAGCATGGATGACATTACACAGCAGTACTGAGTAGTGTAGCTATGAATCTAGCTCTGCAGTGGGATAAACAAGAAAGCAGCAGCATGGATGACATTACACAGCGGTACTGAATAGTGTAGCTATAAAAGCAGCAGCATGGATGACATTACACAGCAGTACTGAGTAGTGTAGCTATGAAATCAGCAGCATGGATGACATTACACAGCAGTACTGAGTAGTGTAGCTGTGAATCCAGATCTGTGATGAAATAAAACCTCAAAATACAGGATATTATGAATTCTAAATACATAGGTAAGATAAAGAGGGGTAATTGATGTGGCGTAACATGGGATTGCAGGATCAAACTACACCCAGGTTTTATCAGCCGAGGCCATGGTGACACATAGCTTTACATAAACGAGGTAAAAATAAAACAAATAGTGATTTTAGGTAAAGAATTTTAGGTTAAAAAGTTTGCAAAATGGTCTACAAATGGTCAATGTTTGCAAACCAAACAAGGTGTTCGATATCTGGTTTTGAAGCTCCCCAATTTATTCCTGTAGCGGAGCTCACACGTTGGATGATGGTGTGTTGTTTAATTGACCCAGTTTTCCAGCTGGAAACATGAGGAGGTTGGTGACACCAATGTACACCGTTACAGATCCCCGGTATCATCACTACAGAGGGCAACGAAATGTCACGTATCCCCAGCACAACACATGCTGGCTCTTCAAAGAGGTCGCGTGCAGGCTAGACTGCTCCTCATGTTGCGATGTGTCTTGTGTTTAGTCTGCAGGTGTTTGTTTTGTACGCGGCTGAAGATGTGACCCCGCTTGTTTAGGCTGTTCCTCGCTACTGGGTGGATCGGTGGATTCCTCACATCGTAGCGTCTTCAAATTCTAGGAAAGATGTTTCCAGGCTTCAAAAAGGACCCCACATAAAAATGCCGAACGCCACAAAACCTCCATGGATCAAGTTACCGTTGCGGAAAACATAACAACTGGAATATTGCATCATTGATATGAAGAGTAGATACAACAAATCAGAACAACATGTCATAATAGTAAAGTCTCGTTAGAAAACCCTACGAATTCGGTGAGCGGGGGGATTATTTCCAGAATATCAACAATTCGGTTGAACCCAAAATTGTAATAGATTTTGCTTATCCCATAAACCAACTAACTTCCTAAAGCTTTGTCCTCTTCTTATGAAGGACACAGACATAAAAGAATTTAGATTCCCTGAGAATAAACAAAAAAACATCAAGTGCAATAAACAAATCGTTTATTGAGGCAACAAGTGATAATCGTGTTGGGTTTTCCGCATAATTCGGAATCATTAAGGATTAAAATGTCTTCAACCTGGTTGGGGCAAATTACAAGTCTAAAATAATAATAAAGAGCTTTATTTCAAGGGGTTGTCCAGGATTTTTTTTTGTTAAATAGGTGCATTGAGGACATCACGTCCATTATTCACGCTCCAGCCATCACCGTCATGTGCCAAAAATGCAAGTGGCAGTGATCCAATGAAGGATGGACATGACGTTACCGCAATTCACGGTGACGTATAAAGATGGAATCGGCCTTCAGGGATTCTAGTAAATTGCGGGTGCCATCTGGGTAACATTTGTGACTTCTTAGGGTATGTGCATGCAATCTGGACCCGCTGTGCCTTGGACGTAACAGGTCCTGACCTGCGGGGTCACGAGTTTCTTCTGCAGGCAACCACAGCTACCTGTACCCAAAATCCGGGCTCGGGCGGTTGCGGTCTCTCGCTCTGTTCTCCCTGCGGCGAACACTTGAGTCTCCTTAGCAAAGAATTGACATGTTGCGGCCAATGTTTGCAGTAGCAAAAACAAGCACAGTGGGCATGAGATGTCTATAAACTCCATCCACTGTGCTCGTACTGTACAATGCAGCGTTTTGGAGGCAGCGAAAACACGCAACGTCCAAAACGCTGAGAACCCTGATCGTACATGCAGCCTTAGGCGTCCTTAGTAGTAAGAGACACCTAAAGATGTTACGATTTTGTGCCGGATTGTACAATGTGCCCACCTTAAACCTGCTTTACACGTTGCAATATCACATACAATATCGTATGCGATTTGCAACACCCCCATCGTATGTGTGGCACGTTCAATTTGTTGAACGTGTCGCACAAACGAGTAACCCCCGTCACACGTACTTACCTTCCATACGACCTCGATGTGGGCGGCGAACGTCCACTTCCTGGAGTGGGAGGGACGTTCGGCGTCACATCGAAGTCACGTGGAAGCCGGCCAATAGAAGCGATGGGGCGGAGATGAGTGGGACATAAACATCCCGCCCACCTCCCTCCTTCCGCATTGCCGGCGGGAGCCGCGGGACGCAGGTAAGATCTGTTAATCGTTCTCTGCGATGTGCACTACCCCGGGTACGATGAACAATCTGATGTTCAATTTTTAGGAAATGAATGACGTGCGTGCGATGAACGTTTTACCGTTCAATCGCACAAAGCTGTTACACACTACAATGTACCTTACGATGCTGGATGTGCGTCACTTACGACGTGACCCCGCCGACACATTGTAAGATATATTGTAGCGTGTAAAGCGGGCTTTAGTCCAGGTGTTTCCCGTCCTTTGGGTCAGACTGGCGCAAAATGCACAGGACAACCTTTTAATGGTGCAGACAGTATGGGTGGAGAATCTAAATAAAGCCTTGAAATCGGACAATCTTCCTTTATGGAAATATATTTGTTAAAAGGGACACTCCACTTTTTACCACGTCATGCCGGATAAATCTTCATAGACAGCTGGGTCACTGATGCATTTCTTATTCTAAGTACATGATCCTTTTTTTTCCGATCAGATAGAAAATTACACGCAGAATTCTGATTATTTTTGGAGCAGTGAGATGTACGGTCACACCACTGACGATGGATCGAAAGGTGCACCAAATCCCATAAGAGGGCGCTCGTCCCTTTTGGGCATTCGTTCCTTAGGGCGCTTGTCCCTTTTGGCGCTCATTCATTTGAGGCGCTCGTCCATTTAAAGCGTTGTACCTTTTGGGTGCTCATCCCTTTAGGCGCTCGTCCCTTTTGGGTGCTCGTCCCTTTTGGGTGCTTATCCCTTGAGGTGCTCGGCCCTTTTGGATGCTCAGCCCTTTTGGGCGCTCGTCCGTTTACTCGCTCATCCCTTTTTGACACTCATCCCTTTAGGGCGCTCGTCTCCTTATGAATTTAGTCCATCTAACTCCAGCGTATAGTTCATCAAGAGCAACATACAGATCACCGCTAATGGTGAATCGCATCCTTTACGTCTGACCTTTACACAGTAGGGTAAGTTATACCATCTGGCACAGGAGTGCAAATGTGCACAGTCACAAGATCAGAAACGCTAATAAGTGGTACGATAACCAACCCATAGGCCAAGTTGCAAATATATTGAACACTAATTTTAAATCAGGTTTCATTCCGTCCTGGAGGATCTTTGCACACTCATTCATTTTGACTGTTTGATAATTCTGCAAATATTTGGTCCAATTTTAAATTAAAGGGATATATAATATAGATGCAGATTTGTAGACCAAGATAAAGAATAATAATGGAAGTCCATGTACAGCCCTTACAGAAGAAGCAGCAACGCTCAGGTGATTAGTATTAAAGGGAACCTGTCACGAGTTTTTTGGAGTTTCTTTCACCTTAAGGAGCACCTGTGCTGCATTCTATAAAGGTGCATGTTGTCCCCTGACCCACCCTGTAGACCCCATAATACCTTTTATAAGATCTCCTGCCACGTATGCTAATCCTTGGGATCCGGTCTAATGGACGTCCTTGGTTACTGATCGCTGTCTGATTGACGTGGATGACCTGGACTAAGGGGTACTTTGCACACGATGCCTAGCGCGATAGTCCCCGCCCCCGTCGCAGCTGCGATATCTTGTGATAGGTCCCGTAGCGAACATTATCGCTACCGCAGCTTCACACGCACTTACCTGCCCTGTGATGTCACTCTGGCCGGCGACCCGCCTCCTTCCTAAGGGGGCAGGTCGTGTGGCGTCACACGGCAGGTGGCCAATAGAAGCGGAGGGGCGGAGATGAGCGGGACGTAAACATCCCGCCCACCTCCGTCCTTCCGCATAGTTGGCGTGAGCCGCAGGACGCAGGTAAGCTGATGTTCCTTGCTCCTGCGGCTTCACACACAGCGATGTGTGCTGCTGCAGGAACGAGGAACAACATCGTAAAGTCGCGGCTGCAAAATTATGGAAATGACCGACGCTGCACCGATGATACGATTACGACGCTTTTGCGCTCGTTAATCAAAACCGATTTACGCACTACGAAATCAACAGCGACGCCGGAAGTGCGTCACTTTCAATTTGACCCCACAGACATCGCAGCTGCGATGTTGTAGTGTGCAAAGTAGCTCTAAATCTCGCGCCTGTGCAGAGACATTGCCGGTTTGCGAAGTCCCACTTTGCTCTGTCCTACTGCGGGCAGGGCCAAATACATAAGTGCACATGTGCAAACCAGTGAGGTCTCTGCGCAGGCGTAAGATTTTGCCTGGCTATGTGGATGATGCAGGACACCTAGGTTAAATGTCGCCGTTTCGCGATTTTGCCGGGCGCTGTGGATGGTGCAGGAGGCATCATCCGCATCAATCATCAGGAGATGAGGGACAGGCAGGAGCCGCAACCAAGGACGCTCATCGGACCGGACCCATACAGAGCGGGAGATTTTCAAAAGTTATTTGTAGGATCCACAGGGGAATCAGGGGGTAATATGCACCTTTATAGAGCGCGGCACAGGCGCTGCTTAAGGTGCTAGTTTTGGTTTATAACTCAAAAAACTGGTGACCGGTTCCCTATAAATTCACCAGCCCCAGGAATCAGGACTGAATCATCTTCTTCTGCGGGTCAAACACGTATCTTTTAAAGGCCAAAACGATAAGTACAGGTTGCCCGTCTGCTCGACTTTCCTCTTCCTTGGCCGGTCTAGCGTCTCCTTTGCTTGCTTTGCCCTTCTTTTTCGAGGTGCCTCCAAGAACTTGCTTCGTTTCTGGCTGTAAACCATCTGCAAGTAAAAAGAAAAATAAATAAAAAAATGAATAAATAAACGATATACACAGAAAGTATCACCTCCTTCAAAAAGCAAATTACAATGGGAGATTCAGCTCTGATGGCTGCAGAATTAAGAGCGCAGCTCTGAAGGTTACATGCAGTTTTTAGCTGCAAAGTAGCAGAAATAAATACAAACAATACAGTAACTTCAGCCAAGTCACTTTTTAGCAAATTAAACTGACATTTGCAGGAGTAATAATGCTTTTTATTTCAGATACTTGGTACAAAGCACATATCATGGTCATTTTGTTTCGAGGAGGGGTTGACTGTTCGTGCTGCGTTCTCATATTCCTCGCCATATCATTCATCTCACTTCTTTCTTGCCCCTCGGTTTTGCTATCGACAGACAGATGAGAAGACGCGGCAACTGTCTAGAATTGCAGGGCCGTTGGGTCAAGGAGCAAAATAACGTCTTGGACTCGAGCTCTTCTCTTTCCGATAGAAGACGACAGAACCCAAGAAGAAGTGTAGCTGGTGCCGCAGTCAGCTGAAACCCTCCGGTGTCACATAACCTTATCTCGTACACTTAATCAGCCGCGCTGCCCTCATAGTGAAACCCTGATCGGCATTCCTATTCCAGAACATGACAAAGGATTCCGATGCTCGCGATTTGCTGGAGACAGGAGGTCTACCGACCCAGGTGATCTGCTCAATTACAGAAACGTGAAGGGGGTATTGGTGCCGGCATGTGAGGGCAGCGCCGTCCTCTGCCCCTGCTGGTACTGTTAGAGGTGTATTGAAACAAACAGCGATTAACCCTTTGGCTGTTTAAAAGCAAGCGACGTGTTTTCCCAAAGGATGTTATGGCTTCGAAAGATAAAATTGAAGACTTCGATTTCAGAAAGTATGCGGAGAGAATATACCCCGCGCTGATAACAGCCAACCATTTCTCCTATGTGAGGCGGGTTATTGTGCGCCTGCCGAAATAGAATGAAAGCTCTACAATTCGGAGAGAAGATTATGGATCACATTTTTTAAACTTACGAATTGTGTTTTATACCTAAAATTTCCCCAAGATACATGTTCCTTGTAAGTAGTTTTACTGCAACCTCCAATCCAGTACTTGGAAATATAGACACCAGTTTTGTTTTTTTAAATTCTATTGGGACTAGTGATGAGCGGGCACTACCATGCTCGGGTGTTCTGTACTCGTAACTAGTGATGAGCAGGCACTACCATGCTCGGGTGCTCAGTACTAGTAACTAGTGATGAGTGGGCACTACCATGCTCGGGTGTTCTGTACTCGTAACTAGTGATGAGCAGGCACTACCATGCTCGGGTGCTCAGTACTAGTAACTAGTGATGAGCGGGCACTACCATGCTCGGGTGTTCTGTACTCGTAACTAGTGATGAGCGGACACTACCATGCTCAGGTGCTCAGTACTCGTAACTAGTAATGAGTGGGCACTACCATGCTCGGGTGTTCTGTACTCGTAACTAGTGATGAGCGGGCACTACCATGCTCGGGTGTTCTGTACTCGTAACTAGTGATGAGCGGGCACTACCATGCTCAGGTGCTCAGTACTCGTAACTAGTAATGAGTGGGCACTACCATGCTCGGGTGTTCTGTACTCGTAACTAGTGATGAGCGGGCACTACCATGCTCGGGTGTTCTGTACTCGTAACTAGTGATGAGCGGGCACTACCATGCTCAGGTGCTCAGTACTCGTAACTAGTGATGAGCGGGCACTACCATGCTCGGGTGCTCAGTACTCGTAACTAGTGATGAGCGAGCACTACCATGCTCGGGTGTTCTGTACTCGTAACTAGTGATGAGCGGGCACTACCATGCTCGGGTGTTCTGTACTCGTAACTAGTGATGAGCGGGCACTACCATGCTCGGGTGTTCTGTACTCGTAACTAGCAGGTTGGACACAACGGGCTCGACTTTTACACTGAGTATAATGGAAATCAATGGGAAACTCAAGCATTTGTCAGGAAGATTTTCTGGGAAAATTATAGAGTTCCCCATTGACTTCTATTATACTCGAGTGCTTGAGTCGACCACATCTGATCATCCAACAGCTGGTTAGGAGTACAAAACACCTGAGCATGGTAGTGCCCGCTCATCACTAGTTACGAGTTCAAAAGACCCGAGCATGGTAGTGCCCGCTCATCACTAGTTACGAGTACCGAGCACCTGAGCATGGTAGTGCCCGCTCATCACTACCGGTAGTTACGGGTACTGAGCACCAGAGCATGGTAGTGCCCGCTCATCACTAGTTGCGAGTACTGAGATCCCGAGCATGGTAGTGCCCGCTCATCACTACCGATAGTTACGGGTACTGAGCACCAGAGCATGGTAGTGCCCGCTGATCACTAGTTACGGGTACTGAGCACCTGAGCATGGTAGTGCCCGCTCATCACTAGTTACTAGTACTGAGCACCCGAGCATGGTAGTGCCCGCTGATCACTAGTTACGGGTACTGAGCACCAGAGCATGGTAGTGCCCGCTGATCACTAGTTACGGGTACTGAGCACCAGAGCATGGTAGTGCCCGCTCATCACTAGTTACAAATTTCTACATGTTTTTATTTTGTAGCCAATATGCAGGACCCATGATTATACACTTGCTCACATCTCTAAAGTTGGCTATACACTTCAGATAGCTCCCAGCCGTTATGGTATTCCCCGGATCCCCTTTTTTCCATTGTACACATGCACGCTCAGCTCAGCCGAGTGTGCATGCCTTCTGAATTGACAAAAAGGGACAAATCTGGTGGTGCCGAAGCCTGCCTGAAAACAAAACGTTCAGCATGGTGGAATTCAACAGCCTGCCCTATTACACCCCAACACTTTAGAAGGAGAGGGACAGAAGCGAACAGAAATTAGGGCCATACTGTGTGATAAATGTATAAGCCATGGTAGTGCTCAGCTGAAGGTGCTGTGTACAGGCACTGCACCTATAAAAGCGTGGAAACCACCGCTGCCGCCGCCATGTGGCTGGAGGATAGGAAAAAATGGAAACTGCCACGTTTAAGTGGAATTAGGAGCCTTGGGATTGCAAATCGGTTTTTAATACCAACGTGTTTCTTCACCTTTCTCAATGTATAAATAATAAGTATCACTTTTTTTTATACCTTGGGAAAAGCACTGGTTTCAGGGTGAAACGCGCTGGAAAGTGTCGGTCAAGCTCAGAAATGCGTTATTTTAATAAACAATTTGGGATACAAAGCCTTTTTGCCCCCCACAGCGCAGCCTGCGTAAACGTAACAGTTTCCATTTTTGCCACCGCAAAACTTTAGACAGCCCATATACCATAGAGACTGGGAGGGTTTGTCTGCGATTACTTGTATGGCCAGGTTAAGATTTTATTCTTCCGGTAAAGTTTTGGGTGACTATAGTGTAATGGGGTCAGTATTTACGATATCCATGAAGGATCTGCTGTCACGTCCCCACCAGACTCTGCTCCTGCGACTTCTGCTTCGAACACCAGATGGCGCCGTATTCCCGCTGTGGACTGTGCTGGTGATAGGAGAGGAGTCGGTGCCAGTGGCTCTGGTGGGCGCAGGCTCCGCTCATCTACTAAACCTGGATTTGCCTGGGATCTGCAGTGCCACTGGCTGACTGTAGGTGGCGTGAAGTTACCACCATTCAGCTACAGCCAATGGCAAGACACCGCACCCTTCTAATTCCCCCTCTCCTGTCTGATGATCTCTGCCTGAGATAGTTCTATATTCCTGCTTCCTGGTTCCCGTTCTGTATCGTGATTCCTGTGTTTTGACCTCTGCCTGTTCTCTGACTACCCTCCTGCCTGCTGTTTTTGTACCTCACTACTTGATCCGGATTTGACCTCAGCTTTGTTTTCTGATTACGTCCTTGCCTGCCTGATTTTGTCCCTGTTCTGCAATTCCTGGTTTGACCCTGCCTGACAACTACTCTCCTCTGGACTGCAGCCTACCACAGGTAGTGATCTCCGGGGCCCTGTGTAATTCCAAATCCCTGTATAGGGGTTAAAGGGTTTCAGGGTTCTCGGCGTCCTGCTTTGTGAGTGGATTTCCTCTAGCCTGTCCATTACAGCCAGTCTGAAGTGTCTGGTTCCAGGCCGGCGTTACATTTGCTTTGTTGATCCACTAGTTTCTTTCAGCCCGTGGAAGAGCCCTTAGTGGTGCGAAACGGTGCCGTTGTCCAGCGTGCCCCCTCCCCCTGTTTGCCCGTTTGATGTATACACTTCTGCAATAAAGCAACAATGGATTAAGTGAGTGCTGCCAGCTCTATTCATTGATGACCTTTCAGCTTATGGTTGGTCGTATCGGCCTTCTCAGCCCAAGTGCTCGTTCGGACGAGCGTATATTACCTCCGTGTCTTGTCCGAAAGCAAAAAGGATAGCATAAAAACCGGATATTGGCAATGCTTGTCTGAATTAAGCCTTAATAGTGTAGCCAGGTATACCATTTTGCCCAGCAGAGTCCATGGACACCTGAGTGAGCAATAATGGCAGTGTGAACACGGCCTATCCCAGATGTGAGTATTGGCTGTCATGGGGTTGTAATTACCCGACATGTTGTAGCAGGGCAGTAATCAATGAGTATAATTTTATTGTCCGCAATTTAGAGCCGCACATACACAGACAGCACCCGGCGCGGAGAGCTTTGCCGAAGCTTCTATTTGTGTACGGAAGGATACAAAGTAACTCATGTTCTTTCCAAAGTGGTCCATTCAATCAATGCACATTACGCCGGTCCCACGGCTCCTGCTCTTCACCAGGTGAATGGCATCGCAGCCTGACAAACCAGCCCTGAATGCTCGCTTTACTCCGTGGTGCCAGAAGGTCTGTGGGCTCCTAAAAGCCAGTGCCCAAGAGCCAGACGCTCCCCAATCTGACTTCCATCTCTCTCCGTGGAATTCTTGCGTTACACGATACGCGCCTGACGTTCCTTGAGAGCAAGGAAATGAAGGGAAATAGATCTGTCACTGAAGACGACATCGGCTACTTAATAGCTGGAGCTGACGGGTATTTTTAGATGGAAGTCTTGTTTAACTTACATTACGGTTTAATCTCGGCTGAACAATGAATGTGCGGGCTCTGAATACACAGTGAAAAATCTCTGCCGTTAATTAAGTCCTGGCTGCGCCGCACAGTCAGAAAAAAACATTAAATAGATTTTTTTTTTTCCCGATGAACAATTACTTTATTTTGTTAGCGGATTAAATGCAGAAAGGAGGTTTGTGTCACAAAGAAAGAATTGCAATATCCCACCTATCTCCGTGTGTACAAACACCGAGGGGAAGAGTGGACCTTCAACCCCGCCGCAGAAATCACTGACATGCTCCATGTGTACAAAGACCGAGGGGAAGAGCGGACCTTCAACCCCGCCGCAGAAATCACTGACATGCTCCATGTGTATAAAGACCGAGGGGAAGAGCGGACCTTCAACCCCGCCGCAGAAATCACTGACATGCTCCATGTGTACAAACACCGAGGGGAAGAGCGGACCTTCAACCCCGCCGCAGAAATCACCGACATGCTCCATGTGTACAAACACCGAGGGGAAGAGCGGACCTTCAACCCCGCCGCAGAAATCACTGACATGCTCCATGTGTACAAACACCGAGGGGAAGAGCGGACCTTCAACCCCGCCGCAGAAATCACTGACATGCTCCATGTGTACAGAGGGGAAGAGCGGATTTTCAACCCCGCCGCAGAAATCATTGACATGCTCCATGTGTACAAACACCGAGGGGAAGAGCGGACCTTCAACCCCGCCGCAGAAATCATTCACATGCTCCATGTGTACAAACACCGAGGGGAAGAGCGGACCTTCAACCCCGCCGCAGAAATCACTGACATGCTCCATGTGTACAAACACCGAGGGTAAGAGCGCGCCTTCAGCCCCGCCACAGAAATCACCCACATGCTCATCGGGACACACAAAAAACAATGTTAACAGGAACCTCGACTATACTTTCCTCCCAATGATCTGGAACAAGACTGTGGGCAAAGGAAAAGATGCAAAAATCTCAATGGGCCTTGCATCATCATAGGGTGTAGCGACAGCCAACTGCAGCAAATGGATACGGTGGAGTTTTCACTGCAATGGGGCAATGGCCAAGTTGCTGCCCCCAAACTAGTCCTTACATGGGTAATAGGTTAAAGGGAACCTGTCATCAGAAATTTCGCCCAAAAGCTAAAAGATTCCCCCTCTGCAGCTCCTGGGCTGCATTCTAGGAAGGTCCCTGTTATTATTGTGCCCCATGTGAGACCAAAATAAAGCCTTTATAAAGTTCTACCTTTTTGTATGCAGCTTCTGTAAATCCGTCACGGGGGCGGGCTCTCTGCCGTCCGTTATTCTGCCCCCTGGTCTTGTATGCCGCCCCCATCGCTCCTTTCCATATCTGATGCACCGCCCACTGCTCCAGCCATCCCCGCGCATGCCCAGTGCCAGTCTCACAGGACTGAGCAGTGTGACCGCTGGTGACATGTGCGCAGGCAAGTGATTATGGACGGGACTGTGACTGTTATCAGCAAGTACCCGCCCATAATCTCGTGAGCGCGCAAACCTCTCCAGCATTCACACTGAGCTCAGTGTAGATGCTAGACTGTATGGGCTGCTTCCAGGGATGACGTCCCTTTGTCATGTGATAGGGGCGTGTTCAAAATACTATCACATGACAAAGGGACGTCATCCCTGGAAGCAGCCCATACAGTCTAGCATCTACACTGAGCTCAGTGTGACCGCTGGAGAGGTTTGCGCGCTCACGAGATTATGGGCGGGTACTTGCTGATAACAGTCACAGTCCCGCCCATAATCACTTGCCTGCGCACACGTCACCAGCGGTCACACTGCTCAGTCCTGTGAGACTGGCACTGGGCATGCGCGGGGATGGCTGGAGCAGTGGGCGGTGCATCAGATATGGAAAGGAGCGATGGGGGCGGCATACAGGACCAGGGGGCAAAATAACGGACGGCAGAGAGCCCGCCCCCGTGTCAGATTTACAGAAGCTGCATACAAAAAGGTAGAACTTTATAAAGGCTTTATTTTGGTCTCACATGGGGCACAATAATAACAGGGACCTTCCTAGAATGCAGCCCAGGAGCTGCAGAGGGGGAATCTTTTAGCTTTTGGGCGAAATTTCTGATGACAGGTTCCCTTTAATATATTACCTGGTACCTGGCTGGTAGGTGGCACACATTAATGATTGACAGGTTGGAAAGGCGGAAGACGGTAATACACAGCAATGATCAGGTGAGCAAGAGAACAGGGTCCATAACAGGAACAGCAGAACAGGAGCTCTCTGGGGAGGACCGTAAAGGCCAAGTTCATACGAGTATTTGCAGTCTGAGTGATGGCCGTAAAACAGTAGATCGCAGAAGGAGTGCGCGAGGAGGGAAAGAGGAAGGGATGAGGAAGGAACGAGGAAGGAATAAGGCTAGTTTCACACTTGCGTTGGACGGGATCTGTAGCATTGCGTTGTGTGACACATGCAACGGATGCGTTGCATATAGTGGCACAACGCATGCTACAGATCGTACAAAATAACGCAATCCGTTGTAGTTTTTTTTCCTTGTCTTTACACATCTGAACATGCGCAGTTGTGTAAAGACAGCTGCGTTAACGGAATCCGTCAAATGACGCATTCTAACGGAATCAGCCACCATAGGCGTCCATTATAAAAACAACGGACGCCTAACGGATTCCTGCAGGTTGCGTTTTTTTGACACTCCGCCAAGCGCAGAAAAACGTTACATGCAGCGTTCCATCCGCCCGACGCAGCGTCAAAATAACGACGCTGCGTCGTCCAGCGGATGCAACGCAGACACTTGCGTTACAGTGCGTCGTCCATACAAGTCTATGGAGAATAGCGCAGTGCGTTAACGGACTGCGCTATTCTCCATAGTGACGGAATGCGCTGAACGCAAGTGTGAAACTAGCCTAAGGAGGGCACGAGGAAGGAACGAGGAGGGCACGAGGAGGGAATGAAGAAGGAACGAAGATGGTACAAGAAGGGCACAAGGAGGGCACAAAGAGGGAACGAGGAAGGAACGAGCAGTGAACAAATAGAACGAAGATGGTACAAGGAGGGCACGAAGAGGGAACGAGGAAGGAACGAGGAAGGAACGAGGAAGGAACGAGGAAGGAACGAGGAAGGAACGAGGAAGGAACGAGGAAGGAATGAAGATGGTACAAAAAGGGAACGAGGAAGGAACAAGGAGGGCATGAGGAGGGAACGAAGATAGCACAAGGAGGCCACGAAGAGGGAACGAGGAACGTGGGGAGCACGAGGAGGGAACGAAGATGGTACAAGGATGGCATGAAGAGGGAACGAGTGGGAAACGAGGAAAGAACGAGGAGGGAACGAGGAGGGAATGAGAGGGGAATAAGGAGGGCACAAGGAGAGAATGAATAGGGAATGAGAATGGCATGAGAAGGGAATGAGGACCACACGAGGACTAGCCTCAGAACAATGTTATTCATAGGGGCAGTGCAGATGACCGAGTGTTTCCATGGACCATATCTGCAAGTGAAGGGAAAAAAAAAAAAACACAGCGTGCACTAGTTTCTTCCATACGTCAGATAAGACACCGCCATTTAAGTCTGAGTGCTGAAAATAAAAAATAAATCAGATTTTATGTAGAGCCTCCATATAGTAATCGATTGTTGCAGACATACTGCAATTCTTTAACATAGGAAACTGTCCTAAGTCTTGTAAATTTCTGATAATTACTGATGTATAAAAATGCATGATATATGGATGACAAATGAGAAAAAAAAGTAAGTTTTCTCGCTGAAACTTGGATTATTTTTTATTTGCCCTAAAAGGGGTTGTCCCCAATTAGGAAAACATATCGGCTTTATTTCAGCAATGGCGCCACCCCTGAGCACAGGTACTGCCCGGTATTGCAGCTGAGGTCCATTCACTTCAATGGGGCAAAGTTTCAATAACAGACACAATCCGATAACCCAACATATTCGATAATCCGACACAGTAACAAGAGTTAACCCCTGTGTGGCCGCCAGTGGGGATTGTGCGGCTGCGCAGGCAGGTGGACGCGGTGGCGGTGAGTGGAGAGGTCTTCTATTCTCTTGGCTGAAGCTGAAGAAGGATGAGGGCTATTCACACACAACACAATGGTCTTTGCCGAGCGTCCCGGAGAGACAAGTCTTCAGATTTGGCTCTCGCTGCTAGCAATCACAGAAGAATGCGAGAAAACAAAACTGTTTCCCAAGCACTGTTTGTTGGTGCCATAATTAATAGAATCATCAAACGGTTCTGCAAATTGCTTCCAATTGCCGGCGTCACTTTCATGTCAGATGCCAGACTAGAAAGCACCAGCTTGCTCACTAGTGCCGGCTAACCTCTGTCCTGCACTGGGAACCCAGCGGTTTCTAAAGGGGTTTCGGATAATTTGCACAGTAATGGGGTCCCGCTGGGTATACATTACACACCATTTAAAGTCATGTTGTTTTTCCTTGTTTCAGGACATATTTAGTAGTGAGAAGATCATAATAAAATGCATTAGACTTTTCTTTCCTGTGTTCCCATAGTTTTCTCTCCCGACCAAAAGGCCAAGTAAACTGCATAGCCAAAGTGTCGTCAGTAGATGCAAAAGAGGAAAACAGAACGAACACATAAAACAAGTGGTTACACAAGAAAGTACATAACACTGGAGACAGGTGAATTACTTACTACATTACAGGCAGAATCTCAATCAGAACATACGGCTGCTCTCCAGCAGAAGCTCATGTTGACAGAAAGGAATGCAGTACATAGAGAGCATTCCAGTACATGCAGTGCAGGTAGAGAGCATTCCAGTACATGCAGTGCAGGTAGAGAGCATTCCAGTACATGCAGTGCAGGTAGAGAGCATTCCAGTACATGCAGTGCAGGTAGAGAGCATTCCAGTACACGCAGTGCAGGTAGAGCGCATTCCAGTACACGCAGTGCAGGTAGAGCACATTCCAGTACACGCAGTGCAGGTAGAGAGCATTCCAGTACATGCAGTACATAGAGAGCATTCCAGTACATGCAGTACATAGAGAGCATTCCAGTACACGCAGTGCAGGTAGAGCGCATTCCAGTACATGCAGTGCAGGTAGAGAGCATTCCAGTACACGCAGTGCAGGTGAAGAGCATTCCAGTACACGCAGTGGAGGTAGAGAGCATTCCAGTACACGCAGTGCAGGTGAAGAGCATTCCAGTACACGCAGTGCAGGTAGAGAGCATTCCAGTACACGCAGTGCAGGTGAAGAGCATTCCAGTACACGCAGTGGAGGTAGAGAGCATTCCAGTACATGCAGTGAATGTAGAGAGCATTCCAGTACATGCAGTGGAGGTAGAGAGCATTCCAGTACATGCAGTGCAGGTAGAGAGCATTCCAGTACATGCAGTGCAGGTAGAGAGCATTCCAGTACATGCAGTGCAGGTAGAGAGCATTCCAGTACATGCAGTGCAGGGAGAGAGCATTCCAGTACATGCAGTGAAGGTAGAGAGCATTCCAGTACACGCAGTGCAGGTAGAGCGCATTCCAGTACACGCAGTGCAGGTAGAGAGCATTCCAGTACATGCAGTACATAGAGCGCATTCCAGTACATGCAGTACATAGAGAGCATTCCAGTACACGCAGTGCAGGTAGAGCGCATTCCAGTACATGCAGTGCAGGTAGAGAGCATTCCAGTACACGCAGTACAGGTAGAGCATTCCAGTACACGCAGTGCAGGTAGAGTGCATTCCAGTACATGCAGTGCAGGCAGAGCGCATTGCAGTACATGCAGTGCAGGTAGATAGCAGTCCAGTACATGCAGTGCAGGTAGAGCACATTCCAGTACATGCAGTGCTGGTAGAAAGCATTCCAGTACATGCAGTGCAGGTAGAGAGCATTCCAGTACATGCAGTGCAGGTAGAGAGCAGTACAATACATGGAGTACAGGTAGGGAGAATAACACATGTAGACCAGGTAGAGAGGTCAGTACAAATATATGTAGTACAGGCAGAGGGTAGTACAGTACATATAGTACAGGTAGAGAGTAGTACAGTACATATAGTACAGGTAGAGAGTAGTACAGTACATATAGTACAGTTAGGGTACAGTACAGGTAGTGAGCAGTATAGTAAATGTATCATAAAAGGTAGAGAACAGTATAGTACATGTAGTACAGATAGAGAGCAGAACAGTACATGTATCATAGGCAGAGAGCAGGACAGTATATGTAATACAGGTAGAGAGCAGTACCATAAAAGCTACAGAGAAGTACAATACATAGTACAGTTAGAGAGCAGTAAATGTAAGTACAGATAGGAAAAATAGCACATGCAGTACAGTTAGAGAGCAGTCCAGTAATGTAGTACAGGTAGGGAGCAGTACCGTACATGTAGTACAGGTAGAGAGCCATCCAGTACATATAGTACAGGTAGGTAGCAGTGTAGTATAGGTAGAGAGGGTAGTGCAATACATGTTGCACAGGTAGAGAACAGTACATGTAGAACAGATAGAGCAGTAAAAATACATGTATTACAGATAGAGAGAGCAGTACAGCACAAGTAGTATAAATATAAACCAGTACAGTACATGTAGTACAGGTAGAGGGCAGTACAGTACATATAGTACAAGTAGAGAGACGTCCAGTACATGCAGTACAGGTAGAAAGCTGAAAAGGTAGAAAGCAGTACAGTACATATAGTACAGAGAGAGCTGTACTGTACATTTATCATAGGTAGAGACCAGTTTAGTACATATAGTACAGGTAGGGTGGGCAGTACAGCACAAGAAGTATAAGTAGAGAGCAGACCAGTACATGTGGTAGAGGTAGAGGGCAGTCCAGTACATGTAGTAGAGGGCATTCTAGTACATATAGTACAGGTAGAGAACAATACAGTACATGTAGTAGAGATAGAGGGCATTCTAGTACATATAGTACAGGTAGATAAAAGTACAGTACATGTAGTAGAGGGCATTCTAGTACATATAGTACAGGTGGAGAACAGTACAGTACATGTAGTATAGGTAGAGGGCATTCTAGTACATATAGTACAGGTGGAGAGCAGTACAGTACATGTAGTAGAGATAGAGGGCAATCTAGTACATATAGTACAGGTAGATAAAAGTACAATACATGTAGTAGAGATAGAGGGCATTCTAGTACATATAGTACAGGTAGATAAAAGTACAGTACATGTAGTAGAGGTAGAGGGCATTCTAGTACATATAGTACAGGTGGAGAACAGTACAGTACATGTAGTAGAGATAGAGGCCATTCTAGTACATATAGTACAGGTAGAGTACAGTACATGTAGTAGAGATAGAGGGCATTCTAGTACATATAGTACAGGTGGAGAACAGTACAGTACATGTAGTAGAGGTAGAGGGCATTCTAGTACATATAGTACAGGTGGAGAACAGTACAGTACATGTAGTAGAGGTAGAGGGCATTCTAGTACATATAGTACAGGTGGAGAACAGTACAGTACATGTAGTAGAGATAGAGGGCATTCTAGTACATATAGTACAGGTGGAGAACAGTACAGTACATGTAGTAGAGGTAGAGGGCATTCTAGTACATATAGTACAGGTGGAGAACAGTACAGTACATGTGGTAGAGGTAGAGGGCATTCTAGTACATATAGTACAGGTGGAGAACAGTACAGTACATGTGGTAGAGGTAGAGGGCATTCTAGTACATATAGTACAGGTGGAGAACAGTACAGTACATGTGGTAGGAGAGCGCAATCCAGTACATGTAGTACAGGTTGAGAATACCGTACATGGAGTACATGTAGAGAGCAGAGTGCACATAGTGCAGGTAGTGCACAGTACATGTGGATGACAGCACAGTACGTGTAGCACACAGTACACACAATATTACTGCGGATGCTACTAGATATCCAGGTCTGGGCGCAGGGATGCGGCGCTCACTGATAGTCTCCAGTTGGCCCCGATATGGCTTGATGACTGTTTTCTGTACCGGATCGCGCAGGCTTTACAGTGAATGCAGCGGCTGATCGGCCGGATTCTCCTGTACCCGTAGCTTTAGCACGGAGCTCGGCATTATATATCGGTACAAGACCCCGGCGTCTCCGGAACTGTAATAGGAAGAGGACATCATTTTTTAACCAAAGTATTTTTGCTGTCTGAAATCCGGCCGCTCGCTATAAAAATGATCCTGCAGCCCAAACAGTGTGACCGGGGCGGCAACAGGTGGAAAGCATTTTACATGACCTGCGCCATTAAGTCATTCACACAAAGTGCCGTCTGAGCAAATGACGTCTCTGACTAATGTCCCATTCATATAATACAAGCAATAAGAACAGTCAAGAAAAACACGAGCGGCCGCCGAGAAAAGAGAAAAGGGTCGTATTTTCCAGCAATATTACCTGGATTTTCTCCTTTTTTTTTTTTTTTAAATAAAGTGAAATCAGACCTGAAAACTGAAGACAACGATCTGGATAAGAGGAGTCCCCGAGCACGCGGGAGACAAGTCTGTACCTATAAAGGGAACCTTGCACCAGATTCGGTGACTATAAGCTGCGGCCACCACCAGTAGGCTCTTATATACAGCATTCTAGAATAATGTATATAAGAGCCCAGGCTGCTGTGTAGAATGTAAAAAATGCAAATCAAAAAAGTCCGTGGAGCCTCTGTTAGGAGCCTCGACACAGAAAATAGCCAGATATCCCTCCGGGAAGGACCTAGCCAAGGAGTCCGGGAACGACCTAGCCAAGGAGGGGCTCTTTTTAGGAGACCACCATAACCCCCATATTAAGTGGCCCTTTTAGTCAATATCCAACTCTTTCACAAGTTTAAAGATATGACAAGGGAAATACCAAGGCCAGGGATCCGTCCACAGACAGCTGTTTCGGGGTATTGCCCCTCATCAGTGTGGGGTAAGATTCTGGCTGGGTGGGAGCAATGACTAGTAGACCAACAAGACAAAACAATCACTGATCTCGGGGAGACCAGCCAGAGAAAACACTGCCGGGGCAGCAAGCAACGGCGCTCAACACAGTGAAATCCTAGGTGCATTGCCCCCTGGGAAGTATGTAAATCAAAAAAGGTCCGTGGAGCCTCTGTTAGGAGTCTCGACACAGAAACTAGCCAGATATCCCTCCGGGAAGGACCTAGCTGTGTTGAGCGCCCTTGTTGGCTGCCGGCAGTGTTTTTTCTGGCTGGTCTCCCTGAGATCAGTGATTTTTTTTTTTTACACTCTAAACAAAACAAAGTTTTATAATATTCACCTAAAGGGCGGTGTGGTCCAATGGGCGTCGCTGCTCTTCGGTCCGATGGGCGTCGCTGCTCTTCGGTCCGATGGGCGTCGCTGCTCTTCGGTCCGATGGGCGTCGCTGCTCTTCGGTCCGATGGGCGTCGCTGCTCTTCGGTCCGATGGGCGTCGCTGCTCTTCGGTCCGATGGGCGTCGCTGCTCTTCGGTCCGATGGGCGTCGCTGCTCTTCGGTCCGACGGGCGTTGCTACTCTAGTCCAAAGGGTGTCACTGCTCTCTGGACCAATGGGCATAGCTGCTCTTTAGTCCAGTGCCTCCTCTCTGTGGTAATCGGCGTCCTTCTTTTCTTCTACCCCACTCAGTGTGCATAACGTGTCCTACGCCATGCCCATATGCCGGCATTGCAGTCCTGTGCAGGCGCACTTTGATCTGCCCTGCTGAGAGCACATCAAAGTACTGTAATGCGCAGATGTGAAGAAAGGAGAAAGATCGTCTGCGCATGCGCACTACAATACTTTGATCTGTTCTCAGCCGGGCAGATCAAAGTACACCTGTGCACGACTGCAATGGAGGCCTGTGTGAATTACATAGGACGCCTCATCCACACAGGCCTGCAAAGACCGAGGATGGCCATCGCAGCAGAGAGGAGGCACCAGACCAGAGAACAGCGACACCCATTGGACCGGACCGGCTCCTAGTTGAATATTATATAGGTGTTTTTTTACGTTCTACAGAGCAGCCTGGGCTCTTATATACAGTATCCTAGAATACTGTGTAAAAGCGTTCATTGTTAGTGGCTGCAGTTTATAGTCGCCAAATCTGATGATGGGTTCCCTTTAAGAATAAATTCTGGCAGTATCAGACTGCAATGTGTGACCACAGGCATATCGGAGTCCTGACGATGAAGATCTGACACTTTTTTGAAACACAATTTTGCAACTGGAATCATACAAAAAAAAAAATGTAATCAGAAGTCAGTAATATGACTTTTTAGAAAGAAAAAAATTGCAACAGATTATCAAGGTATTTGATGATCCATTGGTGTGATAGGGGCATGCGAATAATCAGCAAGGTGGTCCTGTGCCCACTGTAACAGCCCGCGGTCATGAATGCTGCAGAATCCTGTGCAGCTGTGGAGACGCAGCAATGAATGTGCGCTGCTGAACATCATTCTGCGATTTGGTGGTGGTTTAAGCAATAAGTGATGGCAGATACTATCAATATGCTATCACTAGTATAGGAATGCCTGATTAATTAGGAAACAGCAAAGGAGGGGTTCACAGAACGTGCATCCAAAGAAAGGAACCTTCCAAATATCTCTCGATTGTTCACGCTTAAAAGGAACCTGTCAGGTGCAATTTGCACCCAGTACCATGAGCAGTTCTCGGTGCATATATCTAATCCCTGCCTAACTGTCCCTGTATATACTAGCATAGATAAAAAGATCTTTAGAAAAAGTATTCCTAAAGATCTTTTATCATATGCTAATGAGCGAGCGGACTAGTCCCCTGGCCGTTAGTTCTCCTGGCTAGTTGGCCCATTAGCATGTTAGTACGTCCCTGTGGTTGTGCTAACATGCTAATGAATGTGCAGCGTCAGAGTATGAGGTCACTCACCTCTCCGCTGCCCAACGCTGGATTTCGGCCCAGAGTTTGGGTCATGTGCACTATGAAGTCGGGTGTACGCGTCCTGGCTTCAAACTGAAGTAGTGCGCATTACCCAAACTCCAGGATCATGCGCACTGAGCTGAAATCCAGTGTCGGACGCGAAGGCGGTGGAGAGGTGAGTGAGATCATCCTGTGACGCTGCACATTCATTAGCATGTTCGCACAACCACAGGGGTGTACTAACATGCTAATGAGTCGACTAGCCAGGGGAATTAACGCCCACGGGACTAGTCCCCACGCTCATTAGCATACGATAAAAGATCTTTAGAAATACTTTATCTATGCTAGTGTATACAGGGACAGTTAGGCAAGGATTAGCATTATGCACCCAGAACTGCTCGTGGTTCTGGGTACATACATGACCTGACAGGTTCCCTTTAACGCAGCCGATAATCAATGGCCGCGAGTCTGACCTAAGAGATGCACGCTCTTATTGCGGAGACGTGCATACAGCATGTTAACAAGCAGTCATCCATCGTCTTGCCGGATGACACGCCGGTGTTGAGGACGGTCCGGGGATGTCTGGCTGTTATCTGGCGCACAGCGCTCTCAGTCTGGAGTGGGTGCAGGGAGGGTGCCAGCGGCTCTTCATTTCCCAAACTTCTCCCAGATACCTGCTACTTGAGACTGACCCCCGTTTCGGCATTGTTTTGCTCCTGTGTCACGCTGGCCTGGAAGCGCATCCCAATCAACAGGAGAGGCGAGGGAGAATGGAAGACAAGTGCTAATAAGACGGTGCAGGGGAGAATGGAGAGCTTCTTTATGGAAACTTTTATGCGGCATGCATTGTGCATAAACAAATGTGCGGCTTGCTTTCCAATGATAAGGAGATTACATTTTTTCATTTCTTGAAATCAGGTTTGTTCTCCGTTGTCATCACAACAAAGCGAATTAGGAGGAAGAAAAACAGGCATCTCCTTACGAGGACCCAGGTTCTTCACAGCACAGCTGCACAGATACTTAATATTCTCAAACGAGCCTTTGATTGTCTTTGATGCAACATGCTCGCTTTTACTGTGGCACAAAGAGAGGAGAATGCGGCGCGTTCTGATGTCTTAATGTTGCTTAATACCTTGTTTAACCTTCGCTAAGCTCCTTAAACGGTGGGAGACGAATTGGTGGAAAACAAATGGGCTGCGAGAGGAGAAAGGATTTGCGCAAAAAGAGAAAATGCAAAGATACGCACGCTCAACTTTATGTCGTACTTAGAGAAATAGTTAATCACCTAAGATATTATCACCACGAGTGGCGCAGAAAATATGAGGCCTGTAACATTGGTGCAGTGGTTACCCCTGCTGCATGGAGTTTATTGTGCCCCCATGTGTGGACTGGGTCCTAAGGGGGAAGGTGTACAAGGGCCATTTCAGTAATAACACATACGTAGTAGGTTATAACAGCTGGATTGTTGGGGGTCTTAACGTCAGAATGTGTGCAGAGTTGCTGTTGAGCATGCGTAGTAATTCTGCTGAGCATGCGCAGTAATTCTGTTGAGCATGCGCAGTAATTCTGTTGTTCATGGGCAGTAATTCTGTTGAGCATGCGCAGTAATTCTGTTGAGCATGCGCAGTATTTCTGTTGAGCATGCGCTGCGCAGTAATTCTGTTGAGCATGCGCTGCGCAGTAATTCTGTTGAGCATGCGCAGTAATTCTGTTGAGCATGCGCTGCGCAGTAATTCTGTTGAGCATGCGCAGTAATTCTGCTGAGCATGCGCAGTAATTCTGCTGAGCATGCGCAGTAATTCTGCTGAGCATGCGCAGTAATTCTGCTGAGCATGCGCAGTAATTCTGTTGAGCATGCGCAGTAATTCAGTTGGACATGCGCAGTAATTCTGTTGAGCATGCACAGTAATTCCATTCACAGGGTTACATGATCTCCGCCAGTCCTATATAGAGACATCAGCACCCGTGTGCGACCACTATCCCAATTCTGGTGATCAGTAGAGGTCTCAGCAGTTATGACCCAGCTGTTGATAGAGTATATCACAAAAGTGAGCCCACCAAATTTACACTGTTATACAACCTTATCTTATTGTCAGAATGTGTGCAGAGTTGCTGTTGCGCATCCACAGTAATTCTGTTGCGCATGCGCAGTAATTCTGTTGCACATGCACAGTAATACTGTTGCGCATGAGCAATAATTCTGTTGAGCATGCGCAGTAATTCTGTTGAGCATGCAGAGTAATTCTGTTGAGCATTCGCACTAATTCTGTTGAGCATGCGGAGTAATTCTGTTGAGCATGCACAGTAATTCTGTTGAGCATGCACAGTAATTCTGTTGAGCATGCACAGTAATTCTGTTGAGCATGCGCAGTAATTCTGTTGAGCATGCGCAGTAATTCTGTTGAGCTTGCACAGTAATTCTATTGAGCATGCGCACTAATTCTGTTGAGCATGCACACTAATTCTGTTGAGCATGCGCAGTAATTCTGTTGAGCATGCACACTAATTCTGTTGAGCATGCGCACTAATTCTGTTGAGCATGCACACTAATTCTGTTGAGCATGCGCAGTAATTCTGTTGAGGATGCGCAGTAATTCTGTTGAGCATGCGCAGTAATTCTGCTGAGCATGCGCAGTAATTCTGTTGAGCATGCGCAGTAATTCTGTTGAGCATGCGCAGTAATTATGTTGAGCATGTGCAGTAATTCCATTCACAGGGTTACATGATCTCCGCCAGTCCTATATAGAGACATCAGCACCCGTGTGCGACCACCATCCCAATTCTGGTGATCAGTAGAGGTCTCAGCAGTTATGACCCAGCTGTTGATAGAGTATATCACAAAAGTGAGCCCACCAAATTTACACTGTTATACAACCTTATCTTATTGTCAGAATGTGTGCAGAGTTGCTGTTGCGCATCCACAGTAATTCTGTTGTGCATGCGCAGTAATTCTGTTGCGCATGCGCAGTAATTCTGTTGCACATGCACAGTAATACTGTTGCGCATGAGCAATAATTCTGTTGAGCATGCGCAGTAATTCTGTTGAGCATGCGCACTAATTCTGTTGAGCATGCACAGTAATTCTGTTGAGCATGCACAGTAATTCTGTTGAGCATGCACAGTAATTCTGTTGAGCATGCACAGTAATTCTGTTGAGCTTGCACAGTAATTCTATTGAGCATGCGCACTAATTCTATTGAGCATGCGCACTAATTCTGTTGAGCATGCGCACTAATTCTGTTGAGCATGCGCACTAATTCTGTTGAGCATGCGCACTAATTCTGTTGAGCATGCGCACTAATTCTGTTGAGCATGCGCAGTAATTCTGCTGAGCATGCGCAGTAATTCTGTTGAGCATGCGCAGTAATTCTGATGAGCATGCGCAGTAATTCTGTTGAGCATGCGCAGTAATTCTGTTGAGCATGTGCAGTAATTCCATTCACAGGGTTACATGATCTTCGCCAGTCCTATATAGAGACATCAGCACCCGTGTGCGACCACCATCCCAATTCTGGTGATCAGTAGGGGTCTCAGCAGATATGACCCAGCTGGTGATAGAGTATAACCAAATTTACACTGTTATACAACCTGTACACTGACTACTTTACAGTGTATCAGATCTTCAGTGTTGTTCCATAAAAAGATATAGCATATTTACAAAAATGTGAGGGGTGTACTCACTTTTGTGATATACTGTACCTTCTAGATTGGTGGAAGTCTAACTGCGGAGACCCCAGCAATTGCCAGAATGGAGGGTTGTTACCTGAGTTCAGTGGTTGTTGCGCATGCGTACTGCCGTTCCATACAAAAGCAATGGGACAAATGACGATAGCCGAGTACTGAGCTCTGCCATCTCCATCAGTCACACAGAGCATAAACATGGAATGAGAAAACCAGACCCACATGGTCTCAATTATTGATGAATTATGGGAATTTCCAATCTAACAGTTTGCGGTCACGATGATCAGGGGGAGCAGGGGACCGGGGCTCCTAGACAAGCCCTCAGGCTAAGTAGCTCAGATTTACCTCTGAAAGTGAATATATCTGAGCCACCATTATGACCAGCCCTGATCTTAGGCTATGTGCGCACTTACCGGATTTTTCGCGGATTTGCTGCATGTTTCGCTGCAGAAAATGTTCATAACATCTCTGCAGTGAATCACCAGCAAATCCTATGGAGAAAAAAAATCCTGTGCGCACTGGGCGGAATTTGACAGCTGCATGTTTTGCTGCGGGAATCCCGCAGCAAAAACAAGTGCATGTCAATTCTTTTCCGCACATCGCTGCGGGATTTCACTCCATTGACTCAATGTTAATCATGAAATCCCGCAGGGAATAACGCAGGCAGCAAATTCTGTGCGGTTCACTGCGTTTTCGGGCGTTATTCCCTGCGGTATTTCGCGGTTTACCTCCGGTAATGTACATCGCCTGTCTGCGGTTTTGCAGGGAAGTGATGTCATTACAGGAAGAGGAAGCGGAGCAGAGAGTAAACACACACACATCACACACACACATCACAGACATAGAACACATAGACACAGACACATAGAACACACATAGAAAGGAAATGGAAATATAGAAAACAAAGAACGTGGGCTCCGCTGCATATTCACCGTCCAGCCGAGGTAAGCACACAGCGGCGGCCCGGTATTCTCAGGCTGGGGAGGGAGAGGGGCAGGGGTAATGTCCCCCGCCTCACTCCCCCCTCCGGCAGCCGAGAATATCAGCCGCAGCTGCCCCGGCACTGTCGCATGCAATATGCAGCAGCACCGGGAGTGTCCTCGGCTCTTCCTGCCGCCGTGTAGCAGTGGCGGTCAGGGTAATATAATAAGGGGTTAATGGCAGTGGATCACCGCCATTAACCCCAGGCTTGATCATGGCAGCGTCTATGTGACAGCTGACATGATCAACCCGTAAGTAAAGTGAAAAAAACACAGACACCGAAAAATCCTTTATTTTAAATAAAACCAACAAGCCTCGTTCACCCTTTTATTAACCCCTCCCGCAACAAAACTCCGACATAATCCACAGCTCCAGCTCCGGCGTCCTGCACTGCTGACATCCAGCCGCGACTGTCACAGACACAGCGCTGAATGAATGCAGCAGACAGCAGAGGTAATTACCGGTCATTTCCCACGGCCGGTAATGTGAACTCACTGCCGACCGTGGGAAATGCAGCGATCTGTCCTCTATCTATCCCTCTATCTATCTATCTATCTATCTATCCCTCTATCTATCTATCTATCTATCCCTCTATCTATCTATCTATCTATCTATCCCTCTATCTATCTATCTATCTATCCCTCTATCTATCCCTCTATCTATCCATCCCTCTATCTATCTATCTATCTATCTATCCCTCTATCTATCTATCTATCTATCCCTCTATCTATCTATCTATCTATCTATCCCTCTATCTATCCCTCTATCTATCCATCCCTCTATCTATCTATCTATCTATCCCTCTATCTATCCCTCTATCTATCTATCTATCTATCTATCCCTCTATCCCTCTATCTATCTATCTATCCCTCTGTCTATCTATCTATCCCTCTATCTATTCTTCTGTCTATCTACTATCTCAGGATTAAATGACTTTTTTTTTTTTCCTTCAATGTGCTTTATTGCATTGAATGCAATAAAGCACATCCCAACCCGCACGCGGCAAAACCGCGGCAATACCGCGAATAATGCCGCGGTAAAACCGCGGCAAACCGCATGCGGTTTTCGGGTGCGGTTTCCCGCGGTTTTCTTTGAGAGCATGCGGAATTTTCTCAAGAAAATTCCATTTCCCAGTGCGCACATAGCCTTATACCCCTTCCCCCACTACCCGATTGGGGGGGGTGGGGCAGGACAGGAGTGTGAAGATAAAATTTTGGCTTCCCCTGTTTTTCTATTTCACAGCCCACTCACACAGAGATACAAGACAAAAAGAGGTAAGGAGGAAAATAAGAGCGGAGAGGAAATAAAAAGATGAGAGAACTCCACAACAACTCCAAGCACCAAACAATATAATCACCAGCAGGACTGGGACACAACAGCACACAGACCCACACAGTAACAAACTATAGTCGGCATGGGGAGACACATTCCACAATCTTAAAAAGGAGGGGCATAAATTGATAGGTTTCCAACAACATGTGTAAAAAGCAGGCTAGCATTGGTTAACTCTTGCTAGCCTGACCATTTATTAGCACACAGCTAATTGACGCACGAGCCTAAAGCTGGGTTTACACACTGCAACATCGCAAAGGACATTGCTGTAACGTCACCGGTTTTGTGACGTAACAGCGACCTCCCTAAGTCTCTGGTGAGTCGCTGGTGAGCTGTCAAACGGGCAAACCTGGCCAACAACTCAGCAGCGATACAGACCTGCCGAACAACCTCGCTGGTCTTTTGGGGACGTGTCACAAAGCAGGTACTTGACGACTCCCACCTATGTGTAGGCGTGGTAGAGTCCTTTTTACACACCCCCCTCAGCTCTGATTGGTTAACGCTAGGGCGTTCTCCTGAGCTTGGTCCTGAGCTTCTGCATTGCTTAGCGGATCTTTGTAGAGTTCTGTATGCGGTGACTCTACACTGATCTATATAGCATCTATATAGCATCAATACAGCTTCTATACAATACTCAACTCCATCTACAAGGTAAGCATCGTTACAGAGTCTCAAATATGTATGATTTTTTTTAGCGATTCATTTTTTTCCCCTTTCTCATTTAAGGTCTCTGTAGTGATTCCGTTATTACTACTTTATAGGAATCTGCGATCAGGCTGCCAAATCATTTGAGGTCTTTGTAGCGATTCCGTTATTGCTACTTTATAGTAATTTGCGATCAGGCTGCCAAATCATTTGAGGTCTCTGTAGCGATTCCGTTGTTCCTACTTAACTTACAGTAAAGTCAAGGCCTCCATTTCCTTTTCATAGTACCAAAAAAAACAAGTCAAACCGCACTAGTGTTTGTAGGACGTGTCAGAAAATGGCCGCCCATACTAAAATGGCCGCCCATGCGAAATGTACAGTAAATTAAGCATAATCGCAGAGTTAATTAAGTAGTTTGAAGTAGTAACAACGGAATCGCTACAGAGACCTCAAATGATTTGGCAGCCTGATCGCAGATTCCTATAAAGTAGCAACAACGGAATCGCTACAGAGACCTCAAATGATTTGGCAGCCTGATCGCAGATTCCTATAAAGTAGCAACAACGGAATCGCTACAGAGACCTCAAATGATTTGGCAGCCTGATCGCAGATTCCTATAAAGTAGCAACAACGGAATCGCTACAGAGACCTCAAATGTGAAAGGGGGAAAAAAAGGAATCGCTAAAAAAATTCATACATATTTGAGACGCAGTAACTTACCTTGTAGATGGTGAGTATTGTAGAGAAGCTGTATTGATAGATAAACCAGGGTAGAGTCACCGCACGTCCCCAAAGACCAGCAAGGTTGTTCTACAGAACAGAAATAAGTTGCCTTCTATTCACTCAAAGCCACCAATCAGAAACGCTACAGCGACCACCAATCGGAGGTAAGGGAGCGGGAAAGGGAACGCCCACAGGCTGGGCTTGAAGTTGCTAGTGATGTCGTTGTAAAGGTTTCAAACACACGGATGCATGCTGCACAGCGGGAAAAAAAGGACCTAGGAATGGTTCTGAACGATTTGTAGCGATCAGCAACTTCACAGCAGGGGCCAGGTCGCTGATGTGATTCACACACTGCAACATCGCAAACAACATCGCTATTGCGTCACAAAACCGGTGACGTTACAGCGATGTCCTTTGCGATGTTGCAGTGTGTAAACCCAGCTTAACTGTGTAACTCAGAAACACCAAAGAGACCAACGTGTGGAGTGTTAGAATCTATAGTGTGAACAGTGCCTGATGCCGCCCTGACACTCGGCGAGTTTTGAGCAAAACTCAGTGTGACATTTGCATTGGAAATGCCCTATAACTTCCTACCATGGATAACCCCTAGAATCCCATACTACTTAATCTGTACCTGTCATTTCAGTAGTCGTTTGTGTACATAACTTGATTTCTGGCTATTTTTCCTTATATCTGGGTTAGTGGAGGAAGACTAGATGCTGTAGTAGCTCAGGCACAACACACACGAGGGATTCCTGCTCTTCTGTCTCTATGTAGCACATGTTCAGAAGCAGCAGCAGCATGGAGGACATAATACAGCCGTACCGAGCAGTGTGACTGTGCATCCAGCTGTGGGGAAATCTTACTAGAAAACAGCAACACATCTCTGCATATCTGCCTCCCTCTCTATAGACTTCACCAGGCAGCTGTAATGTAATCCCTTTGTGAACCTGCAGTACCTAATATTCTGTACAGACCTCTGAGGTCCATATACTTCGGGTGAGTGCCCATGATCAGTAATAGCAGTGTTTTGGACGTTGCGCGTTTCTGCTGGTCCCAAAATGCTGCATTGTACAGTACAAGAACAGTGGATGAGATTTATAGAAATCTCCTGCCCACGATGCTTCTTTTCTCCACGGCGTAAAATGACATATGGTGCAGCTTTCTGAGCCACAGCATGTCAATTCATGCTGCGGAGACGCAAGTGTTCCCCACCGGGAGAACACGGACAAAGTCCACAGCAGCCCCAACCCTAATCGTGAGCATAGGACGCTGAGATCTTCAACAGAAAGCACTCGCGAACACGGACAAATTCCACAGCAGCCCCAACCCTGACTGTGAACACAGGCCGCTGCGGTCTTCTGCAGAAAGGACTCGCGAACATACACAAAGTCTGCACCAGCCCAAACCCTGATCGTGGGCACGGGCCGCTGCAGTCTTGCAAAAAGCACTCGCGAACATGGACAAAGTTTGCAGCAACTCGAACCCTGATCGTGGGCATGGGCCGCTGCGGTCTTCTGCAGAAAGCACTCTCGAACATGGACAAAGTCTGCACCAGCCCAAATCCTGATTGTGGGCACGGGCCGCTGCAGTCTTTGCAGAAAGCACTCGCGAACATGGACAAAGTTTGCAGCAACTCGAACCCTGATCGTGGGCATGGGCCGCTGCGGTCTTCTGCAGAAAGCACTCACGAACATGGACAAAGTCTGCAGCAGCTCGAACCCTGATCGTGGGCACAGGCCGCTGCGGTCTTTGCAGAAAGCACTCGCGAACATGGACAAAGTCTGCACCAGCCCAAATCCTGATCGTGGGCACGGGCCGCTGCAGTCTTTGCAGAAAGCACTCGCAAACATGGACAAAGTCTGCAGCAGCTCGAACCCTGATCATGGGCACAGGCCGCTACGGTCTTTGCAGAAAGCACTCACAAACATGGACAAAGTCTGCAGCAGCCCAAACCCTGATTGTGGGCACCGGCTGCTATGATCTTCTGCAGAAAGCACTCGCGAACATGGACAAAGTCTGCACCAGCCCAAACCCTGATCGTGAGCAGAGGCCGCTGCAGTCTTGGCAGAAAGCACTCGCTGCCCCACAGGAAAGGACACGTTGCGTTCAGGACGCAACATGTCTGGATCGTGTGCACCCATCCGTACTCTTCTTGGAGATCAGTCAAACAAGGAAGACCATATAACATAACTCAAGATAGATTTATCCTACAAACCCGACCCTCTCCAGCCTTTCGATAGTCATCTGCAATGTCCAGTCTGACCATTGTCAAATCCCAAATATCTACCTGCTCAAAAATTTAATCCGTGAACTTCAATGTCTACATTTCCCCCTGCTTCCTCGAGAAAGACGACTGTAGATCAATCTATATCCACCCCAAATAATACAAGAGACATGGACTAAAGTCATCAATAAAGAGAGTGCATCCAGTATCGTTACCGGGCCGGTATATGGCCTTCTACATCCTACAACGATCTGTTATTCAAATTCTTCGCTGTCAAAGCTGACTGGTCAGCATTTCTTTGCCTTGAAACAGCTGGCGTTAACCCCTCTAATGCTGGAAGAAACAATGCAAGGGGTTAACACCTACGCGGTCGGCAGCCAGCGCTGGGTCGGATCCAGGCGGCCTGCGGAGCTAGAGTCTCAGTCTGATGTTTTCGTTCCCTGAACAGCCCCGTGCGTAGAAACCAATGTAAACACAATCCATGGACCCCTCTTTGTCTCCCGACGCTCCATGTTACTTCCTACACTGCAGTGCCTAAAAAAACTACCAAAAACACAAAGAGAAAGGAGGGAGGGCCAAGAGGCGTCTTGTATACCATCCGTTTCTAGAAATTTTGGCAGCCGGTGGAAGCGGGACATCTAGTTAAATGCTGTTTTCCCAGCTTTCATTTTGCCCGTTGGCTCTCTGCCTTCCCCTCTTATTCCGCATCTCTGGGAAGCTTGGCTTCCGATGGAGGCTTAAAGTAAAGCAATGAATGGCCTCCTCTCGAGGCCGCTTATGATCACAGGACACCGGACACCGCCTCGGAGCGCAGAGGTCCTTGCTATGCAACTGCTACTTTCCTCCTTGAATATTTTTGTAATCTTAAACGGAAGCCCCGCAGACACACCGGATCGAGTCCTCTTGCGGCGTGAATTTGCAGAGAGGGTAACATGACACATTCTCGGCCCAGCTTGGGGACATTCACAAAAAATGTTACTTATGTCTCGCAGAAATAAGAGCCAAAAAATGATGGATGTAAATGGAAATAAAATTGCAGAGTAAAATATGTTCTTCGGGACTTGTAATGGATGGATGCGCCCCCTGGAGAGGAGGCTTTGGCAAAGTGGTTAAACGATGGTTTTACGCCTTGGGTTAAGAAGCTGCAGCTCCAGTTGAGGTGAAAATCGTGCCCCTCTATTATTAATTACAGGGAAACTGGGGACAGGAACATTTTTTCAAATAACTAAATTCCAAAAGGGGCTTACCAATGTTTTTGGGTGTGTCTTACAAGCCGGTTATGGCTTTCCGGGGTGGCAGTGGTGAAGCGAGGTCATAAGAGGCAGGGTCAGTGATACTGAGGGCTCGGAGGAGCAGTGGAGTGACTCAGGAGGGTCAGAGGATGGCTCGGGGGTGTTGCTGCGGTGGGCGCTATTGATCTGCCAGCGGGCTGTGGGAGTGTCACAGTGGCGGCGGGTGCCATTTATCTGCTGGTGGGCTGTGGGTGTGTCACTGCAGTGGAGCGACTCAGAAGGGTCACAGGATGGGGTGTTTCGGCGAAGAGTGCATTGAGCTGACTGCGGGCACCATTGAATCGCCCTCGGTTGACGAGATTGACTTCAAGAAAATGGCCATGGAGGCGGCGCGTGCGCAGATTGTCGCGATGGACTTCAATACAATGGCTATGGAGGCGGCGCGTGCGCAGACTGTCACAATGAACTTCAAGAAAATGGCCATGGAGGCGGCGCATGCGCAGATTGTTGCGATGGACTTCAGGACAATGGCCATGGAGGCGGCGCATACGCAGATTGTTGCGATGGAATTCAGAACAATGGCCATGGAGGCAGCGCGTGTGCAGATTGTCGTGATGAACTTCAAGAAAATGACTGTGGAGACTTATCTGTGCACGCGCCGCCTCTGCGGCCATTTTCTTGAAGTCCATCGCATCAACCGCCGGCGATTCAACGGAGCCCACAGTCAGATCAATGACACCCTCCACTGAGACACCCCATCCTGTGACCCTCCTGAGTGGCTCCACTGCAGTGACATCCCTGCAGCCCACCGGCAGATCAATAGTGCCCGCTGCCGTGACACCCCTGCAGCCTGACGGCAGATCATTGCTGCCCGCTGACACCGTGACACCCCCGAGCCCGCAGTATCGCCAACCCTCCTAAGCCGCAACACCCCCTCCTCTGATCCTGCAGCATCGCCCTGCATCCGGTGACCTTCCTGAGCCACTCCAACACCGCCGCTCTCCCCTGGTGAGCATTAGAATTAAGACGCACTAAGATTATAAGAAGGACCTTCATTTTAACACTAAAAATCATTTTTTCCTATTTTCCTCCTCTAAATTTGGGGTGCATCTTATAATCCGATGCATTTTATTAAAATACGGTATTTTGCTTTATGATTTTTGGAACGGAGTTCAGGACCACCATGACGTCTTAGCTTTTGGGAAGCAGACCCTGTAGAGAGCCACCACAAATATCTAGCAGTAGTTGGTAAAACTATCAGGTCTACTCTTTCCTACTAGACCTCTCCCTGTGGCTTCTATAAGGGGGTCCTGAGTGGTGGTTTCATATATCCTATTGGTATTTATGGAAAAGAGGGGTCAAATGGTGAATACCCCTTCAAGAAAAAACTACGGAAAGTCTTCTCCTGTGCTCCCCATGGAGACAATCACTTACATATTCAACCAAATGGTGAAAAAAAGCTCTATATAACTGCTCGTTAGGAAATCCTAAAAGGTTCGTCGGTGATTTTTAAAAACTATTCTAATAGAAGGTGATGTGATAAAATAAAAAATACTGAATGTTTGCCTGTTAGAAATCACATGGTCCAGTCCCTCCACTTTCCTGGTGCTCGCCAGTCATTTTTTTTTAAACTTTTCTGCAGCAACCATTGGCCATGGTGGCGATTCCTGCGGGTATTACATGAAACCAGGCAGGAAGTGGGGCAGATCCATTTTTTTTTTTACAGGAAATAGGGTTGGATCCATATCCTTTTACAGAAAGTGGGGCGGATCCATAGCATTCTAAAAGGAAGTGGAGGGGGATACATTTTCACTGTATTTTCAGATAATCTTATTAGATAGACAATGTGATCAATTTGCAAGTCACCAAGATGGATCGCGGGAAGTGGGAGTGGATCCATGTCCGCCTACAGGAAGTAGGGGCGGATCCATGTTCTTCTACAGGAAGTGGGGGCGGATCCATGTTCTTCTACAGGAAGTGGGGGCGGATCCATGTTCTTCTACAGGAAGTGGGGGCGGATCCATGTTCTTCTACAGGAAGAGGAGGCGGATCCATGTTCTTCTACAGGAAGTGGGGGCAGATCCATGTTCTTCTACAGGAAGTGGGGGTGGATCCATGTTCTTCTACAGGAAGATGAGGCGGATCCATGTTCTTCTAAAGGAAGTGGAGGCGGATCCATTTTTTTTTTTTTTTAAAAGGAAATAGCGGTGGATCCATGTCCTTTTACAGGAAGTAGGGGCAGATCCATGTCATACAGGAAGTGGGGAGGATCCATGGCATTCTAAAAGGAAGTGGGGCAGATCCATGTCATTCTAAGCGGATCCATGGCCTTCTAAAGGAAGGGAAAGCAGATCAATGTCCTTCTAAAGGAAGTGGGGTTGATCCATGACATTCTAAAGGAAGTGGGGGAAAATCCATGTAATTCTAAAGGAAGTGGAGGGGGATCCATGTCTCTCTACAAGAGGTAGGATCAGATCTTTGTCTCTCTTTACAGGAAGTAGCAGCAGATCTCACAGGGAGTGAGGTGGATCCTATGTCCCTCTACAGAAAGTGAGATCAATCCATCTCCCTCTAAAGGACGTGAAGCGAATCAATGTCACTCTGCAGGAAGTGAGGCGGATCCATGTCCTTCTGCAGGAAGTTAGGCTGATCCATGTCCCTCTACAGGAAATAAGGTGGATCCATTTCCCTCTACAGGAAGTGAGGCAGTTCCATGTCCCTCTACAGGAAGTAAGGCGGATCCATGTCCCTCTACAGGAAGTGAAGCGGATCCATGTTCCTCTACAGAAATTGAGACAGATCCATGTCCCTCTACAGGAAGTGAGGCGGATCCATGTCCCTCTATAGGAAGTGAGGCGGATCCATGTCCCTCTACAGAAACTGAGAAGGATCCATGTCCCTCTACAGGAAGTAAGGTGATTCATGTTCCTATACAGGAAGTGAGGCGGATCCATGTCCCTCAATAGAAACTGCGACGGATCCATGTCCCTCTACAGGAAGTGAGGCAGTTCCATGTCCCTCTACAGGAAGTGTTGCGAATCCATGTCCCTCTACAGGAAGTGAGGCGGATCCATGTCCCTCTACAGGAAGTGAGGCGGATCCATGTCCCTCTACAGAAACTGAGAAGGATCCATGTCCCTCTACAGGAAGTGAGGTGGATTCATGTCCCTCTACAGGAAGTGAGGCGGATCCATGTCCCTCTACAGGAAGTGAGGCGGATTCATGTCCCTCTACAGGGAGTGAGGCGGATTCATGTCCCTCTACAGCGATTGATGCGGGCACATATACATCACAAGAGGGGCTGGGGACATTTACATCACAGGAGGGGCTGGGGACATTTACATCACAGGAGGGGCTGGGGACATGTATATCTCATGTGATGTATGTGCCCTCAGTGTCTCCTGTGATGTATATACAGCAGTCCCAGTGTCTCCTATGTGATATTTGTGCCTCCAGCGTCTCCTGTAATGTATATACAGCATCTGTTATGGGATGTATATGATTTACCAATCTTATCACAAAGAGTTGACTGTGCTCCAGACAGAGACAAACTTGAAAAAGCATCTGTGAGAAGAAACATGATTAGTATCACCAAACACCAAGGCTGCACCAAAGACAAGCAGCTCCGGCCGCCACAGTAAGGGAGTTAATTAATTGTTTGGTCAAATATAGCAGGGTCATTTTCACAGTGATAATTTTGTGCGGCCCTCGAAGGTTGGTAGACATTTCCAAATGGCCCCCCGGCAGAAAAAAGGTTCCCCAACCCTGCTCTATAAGAAGTGGAGCAAATCTGTCGCCTTCTATTACAATGAATATCAGCTTAGCAGAGAGGCATACTATCAGGTCAGGGCATACAAACTATTGGACAATGCATACTGCTAAGCTCGGGAAAATAAAGTTCCAGCACCTATGGAGCTGGCAGAATGCGGGTGTATAATAAAAAAGGAGAATTTAGACAATTCCTAGACATATTAGATTGGTATGTGCACCAGAGGCAGTTTTAACTTGTGAGGGAGGAGAGAAGCCCATGTTTTTCTTCAGTTAAATGAACATTTGCAATAGAGAGCTCCATATTTCAATAGTTACATAGAGCCTTCTTCTCAACCCAGCATTTCCAGTATCACTGCAACACATTCAATCTCCACAAGTCAAAGATTGGAAATAAAAGTCTAACAAAAAAAAAAACAACTAAATTTTTTTTTGTAAACTCTGTATCCTTTGCTGTATTTCAGTATGGGGTTCAGCTCTGCTTCAGCAAGTTCACAATAAGTAAAAATGTTATGTATAGGAACAATTTCCATCAGCGTGCTGTCAAGCAAATCACAGTGGAGAAAAGGTGTTAACATTGTAGATTTTGGCACAGCGTGATTTTCATTTGAAAGGTAAGAAGTTACTGAATATTTTACATGGCTGGAAAATAAGTAGAAGAGGGGGGTGATGATTAATGGTCAGCTCAGAAAACTCACTCCGGGTTACTCAATGCCCAGAACGAGGAGAAAGACTTGTAGCCGTCATGCGATATGCCAGGAGGTATTACCATGATGAGTGGAGTAGTTGTAGGTGATGAGTTTCTACCACCATGACACTTTATTTCTTTCAGCTTTTCTATTAAAAAAGTATAAAATAAGAAAATGGTTAAAAACCCTCACCGATCTACCGCAGCTCATCTCCTGAGGTTTACCTGGTCCCTGCTGGCTTCTACACAGTGAAGGTAGCAGGAAACGCCCACTCACCAATCACTGGCTACAGCTGCAACCCGCCTCCATCAATGATTGGCTGAGCAAAAAATCCTGCAATTTCCAAGCACAGACCAGCAGGGCCTGGGTAAACATCTGATTACTGATTATATTCTTATTTTATACCACTCTGAGCAGCATTATATTTTATATTCAATGAGCAACCTATTTGCCCCCCTCCCCCAAATTTTTTTTTTAGAATATATATACATATATATACATACATACACACACATATTATATATATATATATATATATATATATATATATATATATATATATATATATATATATATATATATATATATATATATATATATATATATATATAAAATATGTGTGTACGTGTGTATATATATATATATATATATATATATATATATATATATATATATATATATATATATATATATATATATATACATACATATACACACACACGCATATTATATATATATATATATATATAAAAAATATGTGTGTGTGTATATTATATATATATACATACATACATACATACATACATACACACACACATCTATATATATAATTGCCTTATTCTGTCTGTCTGTCTGTCTTGCTCCAAAATTGTGTCCTTACGGTGACACAAAGCTGATTGGCCGCTGGGCTCGCCATGGCACCGCCCCCCCGCACGGATTGGCCGCTCGCCCAGGCTGCGCCCCCACACGGATTGGCCGGCCGCCCCCCCCCACAGATTGGCCTCTCGCCCTGGCACCCTGCAGGCATTGGCAACTCGGCCACGCCCCGCCCCCCTCACGCAATGCACGCTAGCTCTGGCCCCGCCCCCCCACGCATTCCCCGAACCGACACGGTCACGGAGCCACGACTACCAGGTGAGTACTGTACCCCTGGGAGCCCACATCAGCGTACGCCGCCAACCCAGCCGACACATACCCTCGCATTGCTGGGGCTGGCCGGCGTATGCTGGTGTGGGCTCCCGTGCGAGCGGGGGACGAGATACGCTGGTAACCATGGTAGCATAGTTACCAGCGCATCAAGGTCCTGCAGCGGCGGAACATACACACACGCACACACATAACCGCACACACACACACATACACACACACACACACACACACACACACACATCAGATCACACTCACTCTCACACACACCTCACACACACATCACATCGCATCCACACACTCACAACATCCTGGGATATCGCTTGCTTCTCGGCAGCGATACTGTGCTGTGAGCTTCCAGGACCTGCCGGAGGATCACATGGCCAGAAGCATGTGGTATCTCCGGATGTTGTGAGTATGAGCGCGTATGTGCAATATCGGCAATGTGTGTGTGTGTGAGTGTATGCGATCGGGTGTGTGTGAGTGTATGCGATCGGGTGTGTGTGAGTGTATGCGATCGGGTGTGTGTGAGTGTATGCGATCGGGTGTGTGTGAGTGTATGCGATCGGGTGTGTGTGAGTGCATGCGATCAGGTGTGTGTGGGTGTGTGTGAGTGTATGCGATCGGATCTGTGAGTGTCGGCAGAGGAGCACGGCGTGCTGGAGGAGGCTGGGAGGAGAGAGGCTGATCCTGGGGAAGGCTGGGATGGGGAGGCTGAGAGAAGAGAGGCTGATGCTGGGGGAGGCTGAGGCTGGGGTAGGCTGGGAGGAGAGAGGCTGATGCTGGGGACCGAAAAGGCTGATGCTGGGAGGAGAGAGGCTGATGCTGGGGGAGGCTGAGGCTGGGGTAGGCTGGGAGGAGAGAGGCTGATGCTGGGGGAGGCTGAGGCTGGGGGAGGCTGGGAGGAGAGAGGCTGATGCTGGGAGGAGAGAGGCTGATGCTGGGAGGAGAGAGGCTGACGCTAGGGACAGAAAAGGCTGATGCTGGGAGGAGAGAGGCTGATGCTGGGGACAGAAAAGGCTGATGCTGGGAGGAGAGAGGCTGATGCTGGGAGGAGAGAGGCTGATGCTGGGGACAGAGAGGCTGATGCTGGGAGGAGAGAGGCTGATGCTGCGGGTAGAGAGGCTGATGCTGGGAGGAGAGAGGCTGATGCTGCGGGCAGAGAGGCTGATGCTGGGAGGAGAGAGGCTGATGCTGGTGCAGCATGGGGGATGGAGGACGATGGGGGGTGCGCAGCATGGGAGATGGAGCACGTTTGGGAGTGCGCAGCATGGCGGTTGGAGCACGTTTGGGAGTGCGCAGCATGGGGGATGGAGCACGTTTGGGAGTGCGCAGCATAGCGGATGGAGCACGTTTGGGAGTGCACAGCATGGGGGATGCAGCACGATGGGGAGTGCGGAGTATGGCGGATGGAGCACGTTTGGGAGTGCGCAGCATGGGAGATGGACCACGTTTGGGAGTGCGCAGCATGGGAGATGGAGCACGATGGGGGGTGCGCAGCATAGGGGATGGAGCACGATGGGGAGTGCGCTGCATGGGGGATGGAGCACGATGGGGAGTGCGGAGTATGGCGGATGGAGCACGTTTGGGAGTGCGCAGCATGGCGGATGGAGCACATTCGGGAGTGCGCAGCATGGTGGATGGAGCACGTTTGGGAGTGCGCAGCATGGCGGATGGAGCACGTTTGGCAGTGCACAGCATGGGAGATGGAGCATGATGGGGGGTGCGCAGCATAGGGGATGGAGCACGATGGGGAGTGCGCTGCATGGGGGATGGAGCACGATGGGGAGTGCGCTGCATGGGGGATGGAGCACAATGGGAAGTGCACACCTCCCCCAACACACACACACACGCGCACTGCACAACACACCACACACACACACACTGGGAGCCACAAACAACTGCCCTACACAGACACCCACACACACACACACAGACAACGCTGCACACACACAACACCCAACACACAAACACCGCGGCACACACAAATATACGCACATACCGCACAACACACACACTGCACAAAACATACCTCCCCCCAAAACACACCACACACACACAACGTTACAGACACACAGCGCTCCACAAACAACGCAACACACATACAACACCGCTCTCACCCCCCGCCACACCCAGACAACACCCAGAACATGTACAGCCCCTACACAAACACTTGGTAACTACACACAACAACATCTATATATATATATAACAAAAATCATACATGAACTACACAATACGTAAATTCTAGAATACCCGATGCGTAGAATCGGGCCACCTTCTAGTATATTATATATGTATATAGATATATATAATATGTGTGTGTGTGTGTGTGTGTGTGTGTGTGTGTGTGTGTGTGTGTGTGTGTGTATATATATACACACATACCGTATTTTTCGGACCATAAGACACACTTTTTCCCCCCCAAATGTTGGGGGAAAGTGGTGGGTGCGTCTTATGGTCTGAATATAGGGCTGCAGGGAATGAGGGTCAACGGGGGCACGAGCAGGTTATAACAGCCTGCCGTGACCACGTGGACCCGCTCATTTAATATGCACACCCATCCTCCGCCCATCATTTCTCAGCGCTGAAGCAGGCACTGACAGGTGGGCGGGATGATGGGCGGGGGATAAACAGCCTGCTGCATGATCACCCCTGGCAACTGCAGCCTCGAGTGATCATGTGCGGCTGTATTCACTGCCCCCCGTGCATCATCATCAGCGTGGGGGGCAGTGAATCAGTACACATTACTCACCGTTCCCCTGCAGCATCACAATCTCCTCCTGTCAGCTGACTTGCGTGGAGACTAGCGGCATGCACAGCGATGACGTCATCGCTGTGCGCACGTGTCCACACGCAGCCGCCGGCATAGACTGGAGGACATCGCGATGCTGCAGAGGAACGGGGACGGCTCCACACAGCCGCGCTGCCGCTGACACAGACGGAGGAGGAGCGATGCTGCAGGGAGTGAGGTGAGGTAAGGTGAGTATGAACGTTTATTTTTTTTTTTATGTGCCACAGGATGCGGCCATACATCAGGATGAGGGCATATAAGCAGTATAGGGGTATATTATGAGCAGGCTGGAGAGTATATGAGCAGGCTGGAGAGTATATGAGCAGGCTGGGGAGTATATGAGCAGGCTGGGGAGTATATGAGCAGGCTGGGGAGTATATGAGCAGGCTGGGGAGTATATGAGCAGGCTGGGGAGTATATGAGCAGGCTGGGGAGTATATGAGCAGGCTGGGGAGTATATGAGCAGGCTGGGGAGTATATGAGCAGGCTGGGGAGTATATGAGCAGGCTGGGGAGTATATGAGCAGGCTGGAGAGTATATGAGCAGGCTGGAGAGTATATGAGCAAACAGGGGAGTATATGAGCAGGCTGGGGAGTATATGAGCAGGCTGGGGAGTATATGAGCAGGCTGGGGAGTATATGAGCAGGCTGAGGAGTATAGGAGCAGGCTGGAGAGTATAGGAGCAGGCTGGAGAGTATAGGAGCAGGCTGGAGAGTATAGGAGCAGGCTGGAGAGTATATGAGCAGGCTGGAGAGTATATGAGCAGGCTGGGGAGTATATGAGCAGGCTGGGGAGTATATGAGCAGGCTGGGGAGTATATGAGCAGGCTGGGGAGTATATGAGCAGGCTGGGGAGTATATGAGCAGGACATAACCCCATAACAGTGTCGGCAGCAGATCCTCGCCCCATAACAGTGTGTCATGACCACATTTTTTGCTTAAAATTTTATTTTCCTATTTTCCTCCTCTAAAACCAGCGTGCGTTTTATGGTCCAGTGCGTCCGAAAAATACGGTGTATATATATAATTGCCTTATTCTGTCTGTCTGTCTATCTGTCTGTCTGTCTTGCTCCAAAATTGTGTCCTTACGGTGACACAAAGCTGATTGGCCGCTGGGCTCGCCATGGCCCCGCCCCCCCGCACGGATTGGCCGCTCGCCCAGGCTGTGCCCCCACACGGATTGGCCGGCCGCTCGCCCAGGCTCCGCCCCCCCCCACAGATTGGCCTCTCGCCCCGGCACCCTGCAGGCATTGGCAACTCGGCCACGCCCCGCCCCCCTCACGCAATGCACGCTAGCTCTGGCCCCGCCCCCCCACGCATTCCCCGAACCGACACGGTCACGGAGCCACGACTACAAGGTGAGTACTGTACCCCTTGGAGCCCACATCAGCGTACGCCGCCAAACCAGCCGACACATACCCTCGCATTGCTGGGGCTGCCGGAGTATGCTGGTGTGGGCTCCCGTGCGAGCGGGGGACGAGATACGCTGGTAACCATGGTAGCATAGTTACCAGCGCATCAAGGTCCCGCAGCGGCGGAACATACACACACGCACACACATAACAGCACACACACACACACACACACATCAGATCACACTCACTCTCACACACACATCACATCGCAGCCACATACTCACAACATCCTGGGATATCGCTTGCTTCTCGACGGCGATACTGTGCTGTGAGCTTCCAGGACCTGCCGGAGGATCACATGGCCAGAAGCATGAGGTATCTCCGGATGTTGTGAGTGTGAGCGCGTATGTGCAATATCGTCAATGTGTGTGTGTGTGAGTGTATGCGATCGGGTGTGTGTGAGTGTATGCGATCGGGTGTGTGTGAGTGTATGCAATCGGGTGTGTGTGAGTGTATGCAATCGGGTGTGTGTGGGTGTGTGTGAGTGTATGCGATCGGATCTGTGAGTGTCGGCAGAGGAGCACGGCGTGCTGGAGGAGGCTGGGAGGAGAGAGGCTGATCCTGGGGAAGGCTGGGATGGGGAGGCTGAGAGAAGAGAGGCTGATGCTGGGGGAGGCTGAGGCTGGGGTAGGCTGGGAGGAGAGAGGCTGATGCTGGGGACCGAAAAGGCTGATGCTGGGAGGAGAGAGGCTGATGCTGGGGGAGGCTGAGGCTGGGGTAGGCTGGGAGGAGAGAGGCTGATGCTGGGAGGAGAGAGGCTGATGCTGGGAGGAGAGAGGCTGATGCTGGGGGAGGCTGAGGCTGGGGTAGGCTGGGAGGAGAGAGGCTGATGCTGGGAAGAGAGAGGCTGATGCTGGGAGGAGAGAGGCTGATGCTGGGGGAGGCTGAGGCTGGGGTAGGCTGGGAGGAGAGAGGCTGATGCTGGGGACAGAAAAGGCTGATGGTGGGAGGAGAGAGGCTGATGCTGGGAGGAGAGAGGCTGATGCTGGGAGGAGAGAGGCTGATGCTGGGGGAGGCTGAGGCTGGGGTAGGCTGGGAGGAGAGAGGCTGATGCTGGGAGGAGAGAGGCTGATGCTAGGGACAGAAAAGGCTGATGCTGGGAGGAGAGAGGCTGATGCTGGGGACAGAAAAGGCTGATGCTGGGAGGAGAGAGGCTGATGCTGGGGACAGAGAGGCTGATGCTGGGGACAGAGAGGCTGATGCTGGGGACAGAGGCTGATGCTGGGGACAGAGAGGCTGATGCTGGGAGGAGAGAGGCTGATGCTGGGAGGAGAGAGGCTGATGCTGGGAGGAGAGAGGCTGATGCTGGGAGGAGAGAGGCTGATGCTGGGAGGAGAGAGGCTGATGCTGCGGGTAGAGAGGCTGATGCTGTAAGGAGAGAGGCTGATGCTGCGGGCAGAGAGGCTGATGCTGCGGGTAGAGAGGCTGATGCTGGTGCAGCATGGGGGATGGAGCACGATGGGGGGTGCGCAGCATGGGGGATGGAGCACGATGGGGGGTGCGCAGCATGGGGGATGGAGCACGTTTGGGAGTGCGCAGCATGGCGGATGGAGCACGTTTGGGAGTGCGCAGCATGGCGGATGGAGCACGTTTGGGAGTGCGCAGCATGGCCGATGGAGCACGTTTGGGAGTGCGCAGCATGGCGGATGGAGCACGTTTGGGAGTGCGCAGCATGGCGGATGGAGCACGTTTGGGAGTGCGCAGCATGGGGGATGCAGCACGATGGGGAGTGCGGAGTATGGCGGATGGAGCACGTTTGGGAGTGCGCAGCATGGCGGATGGAGCACGTTTGGGAGTGCGCAGCATGGGAGATGGAGCACGATGGGGGGTGTGCAGCATAGGGGATGGAGCACGATGGGGAGTGCGCTGCATTGGGGATGGAGCACGATGGGGAGTGCGGAGTATGGCGGATGGAGCACGTTTGGGAGTGCGCAGCATGGCGGATGGAGCACGTTTGGGAGTGCGCAGCATGGCGGATGGAGCACGTTTGGGAGTGCACAGCATGGGAGATGGAGCACGATGGGGGGTGCGCAGCATAGGGGATGGAGCACGATGGGAAGTGCACACCTCCCCCCAACACACACACACACACACGCGCGCACTGCACAACACACCACACACACACACACTGGGAACCACAAACAACTGCCCTACACAGACACCCACACACACAGACAACGCCGCACACACACAACACCCAACACACAAACACCGCGGCACACACAAATATACGCACATACCGTACAACACACACATTGCACAAAACATACCTCCACCCAAAACACACCCCACACACACACACAAACCGCGCAACACACACACACAACGCTACAGACACACAGCGCTCCACAAACAACGCAACACACATACAACACCGCTCTCACCCCCCGTCACACCCAGACAACACCCAGAACATGTACAGCGCCTACACAAACACTTGGTAACTACACACAACAACATCTATATATATATATATAACAAAAATCATACATGAACTACACAATACGTAAATTCTAGAATACCCGATGCGTAGAATCGGGCCACCTTCTAGTTATATATATATATATATATACATACACACACACACACACACACACATATATACAGTATTATATATATATATATATATATATAAAAAATATACTATATATATGTATGTGTGTGTGTGTGTATGTATATATATATATATATATATATATATATATATATATATATATATATATTTACTGTTATTTTGGAGTTAAAGCATTACATATATATCAAAACTAAGATAGTATATAAATAAAATGTAAATATATATTATCCATAAAAGTAAAAAAAAAATAAATATGAAGGTAGACAAGAAAAGGCTGAATTAATAGAAAAATCGACAGCAATGTACAAGGGCAGATTTACTCAAAACTGGCCAAAGAAAGGGGAAAAAAAAGGGCCAAAATAATTCACAAAAGATCCAGGAGATTCAAACATAAATGTAAAAAGTATTACAAAGCATGATAATATATTTGCACACTTGACCAATATTTCTAAACACCCGGTAAGAATTTTGCATTCTGCAGATTTCCCAGAGTATAATAGGGCTGTATGAT